>NW_020291939.1:0-190607 GCF_003184865.1 Aspergillus homomorphus CBS 101889 | reverse complement strand
CCCCCCCCGCCTGGTCGCTCCGCCAAGATGTCCCTGGAAGAGCCGAAACCCCATCCCCAGGGGGTTTCCAAACAACCGAACACAGAAAGCGTTCACGAGCGATCGCTCGACAGCCGTGACGGCGAGCACGACCCGGAAACGGGCAGTGAGCCCGAGTCCGAGGCCGACATTGCCGAGATCGAGCGCATCTATAGGTTAGTGGACCAGTTAGTCAGTTTGTTTGCTTAACCACCCTGCAGACTGCAATGGCTAAATTTATTGGTGTGTCCCTTGCAGAAAGCTAGACTTCCGCATCATCCCCGCCTTCTGGGTGCTTTACTTCCTCTGTGCCGCGGTGCGCTCCAATGTCGGTCTCGCGCAGACGATGAACGCGAGCTCGGGTCATGATCTGGGCTCGGCGCTGAATATGACGCCGCACCAGATCTCCACCGCTCTGGCGCTGTTCTACGTCTGCTATGTGATCTTCGATCTGCCCTCGAACTTGATTATGACCCGCCTGAGTCCGCATGTCTGGATGAGTCGCATTGTCATCAGCGTGGGAATCATCGGGAGCTGCATGGCGGCTATGAAAGCCGCTTGGAGTCTATAGTATGTTCATCCAATTGATGGGGTGGGTATCTTATCTTGCCAGCCACTAATCCACCACAGCCTCCTCCGTTTACTCCTCGGTATCGTCATCGCAGGCATGTGGCCCGGCATGACATACTACCTCACGCTCTTCTACCCTCCCTCCCGCACGGGCAAACGCATCGGCCAATACTACACAGCCGCCCAGGTCTCCGCGGCAGTGGTCGGTCTGGTCTCCGCCGGGTTCCAGAAGATGGACGGCGAGCGCGGCCTGGTGGGCTTCCAGTGGATGTTCCTCGTGTACGGGGTGATCACGACCGTGGTCGGCGTGCTGCTGCTCTGGTGGCTCCCGGACCGGCCTCTGGCGCCCGGCGCGCAGCCCAAGAAGCAGAAATACCTCTGGTGGCTCCCGCGCAGCCCGCCAGCCCTGAGCGGCCGCGACGCCGAGATCCACTACCGCGACCTGAAGCGCGTGTACCACCGCGCCCAATGGACGTGGCGGGATTTATTGAATGTGTTCCTGGACTGGCGGCTCTGGCCATTGCTGATCATGTACTTCGGCGTGGTGGGCGTCGGCATCGGCACGCAGAGCTACGCCACAGTCATCATCCAAAGCATCAACCCATCGTTGAACGGAATCGACCTAAGTCTCCTGACAGCTCCGATCTGGATCGTACGTTGTCCTCCCTTCATCTAACCCCAATCCATGCCCTCACTAACCACTCACTAACCCTCCCAAACAGATGGACCTGATCGCCATCCTCCTAATAACACCCATAAGCGACCGCTTCCACCGCCACCGCTCCCTCTTCTTCTCCGTGCCCGTCCTCCTCCAGATCCTAGGCCTCCTACTAACAACCTACGCGGGAACAACCACAAACCCCTGGCCGCGCTACGGCGGCCTCCTAATCGTGGGCTTCGGACTGGGCCCCACGGTCCCCATCACCATGACCTGGACAACGGAGATTTTCCAACCGCGCCACGGTGAGGTCGGCGTCGCCGCCGCGTCCGCCGTCGTCTCCGGATTGGGCAATTTAGGTAGTATCATGACCACGTATGCGCTGTATTCCGGGTGGAAGAGCGATTATCAGGCGACGGGCCGGGCGAAGTATCGGAAGAGTAATCTTGTGATGGTTGGGATTCTGTGTGCGAGTATCCTTGCTGCGGTTACGATGGAGGTTTTGTTGCGGGTTGTGGATGGGAAGATGAAGAAGAACGGTGGACAGCAACGGAAGGGGGACGGGGAGGAGACTGTCGTGGTGGATGGGGCTGCGCGGCGGGAGGCGAGGCAGCGGGGGTTGGATGGGTTGGGGGCCGGTTTGTTTAAGGCGTTCAAGAAGAGGGGCTGATCTGGTTCTCTCCAGGCTACCTACCTATCTAGATGTGGAGGAGAAGCTTAACGGGACCCCGACCCCTACTGGTGTTGCACAAGTGAGTCAGACAGTCTATACGGCTGACCACGCCATGACAAGTGTAAACTTTCTATATCATTGTATCTAATTTCTAGTCTTATGTGCTTGAACTCGATATATTTCAACTGCCATACTTCGACTTCCATACTTTCTACAAGTGCAATTGCAGACCAAAATGCTTGCTTGATATGTCAACATCCCGAGGATGTATTCTCAACGATTGATTATTCGAACACTATAATACTGACCGTGCTAACCGGCCTTTAAAGCTATTTGATCCTTCCAGTTCATCCCCAGTTTCAATTTCAAAAGACTGTCGGATTCTCCTCCGAGATTCAGTCCTCTATGCCATACGTAACACATAACCCAAGGTAAGAAAAGAATAAATGCAAGACCAGCAACCAGGACAACGAATGCACGACAGGCGCTGGCACGAGAGAGGATGTAAAAAGACCCCGAGGTACCATCATGAAGAGAGAAAAGAAGAAAAGCGAAATTCTATAGTTGCTCTCACATGACCAGGCCGCGTTGCAATCTGACTCCTTGTCGACGCCGGAGGGTATACGAGCGCTAAGAAGAAATGTTGTTCACATTTTGAGTAAGGTGCTAACGCACTTAGATGCCACCGCAAAGAGTCTCCACGATGATGCCGGTAATTTGGTAGGGGCAGGCGTTACTGGCGGGACGGCGGTCCTCGAAGTAACCCTTGCCGTCCTTGGCGACCTGGCGGGGGATACGGATGGAGCCACCACGGTCAGCGACACCGTAGCTGAACTTGTCGATGTTACCGGTCTCGTGACGGCCGGTCAGACGCTCCTCGTTACCCTCACCGTAGACGGCAATGTGCTCAACGTGGCGGGCCTCCAGCTTCTTCATGTAGGACTCGATGGCCTTCATGCCACCGTCAGCACGAGTGGAAGCGGTAGAGACGTTGGTGTGGAGACCAGCGCCGTTCCATTCACCCTTGATGGGCTTGGGCTCGAAAGAGATTCTGACGCCGAACTCTTCAGCGACGCGGTGGAGGAGGAAACGGGACATCCAGAGCTCGTCACCCACTAGAAACAGATTAGTACTCCTCGATCACAGGATTCGGTTAATCGGGGGACTCACTCTCAATACCGTGGCAAGGGCCAACCTGGTACTCCCATTGCGAGGGCATGACCTCGGCGTTGATACCGGAGATCTTGATACCAGCGTACAAGCAAGCACGGTAGTGAGCCTCAACAATGTCACGGCAGTAGACCTTGCCGGTTCCGACACCGCAGTAGTAGGGACCCTGGGCACCGGGGAAACCGCCCTTGGGCCATCCGTAGGGCCAGCCATCGTTACCAAGGAGGGTGTATTCTTGTTCCAGACCGAACCAGAACTCCTCCTTGGAGTTGGCCTCCATCAGACGGGCAGCCTCGTGGCGGTGGTTGAACTTGTTGGGGGTACCATCGGAGTCCCAGGTCTCGCAAAGGACGAGGATGTTGTCACCGAGACGGAAGGGGTCGGGGTAGATAGCAACGGGGCGGAGGTAGACATCGGAGTTGTCACCAGGAGCCTGGCCGGTGGAAGAGCCGTCGAAGTTCCATTCGGGGAGTTCGTCAGCGGATTTGACGGTCTTGGACAGGGTCTGCGGGTAGGATGGTTAGTCATGGATTCCCAGTGTCACGTGATGTTATGCAGGTGGATTGCAGACGGCGCGTGCAGGATCGGATCCCCGTGCGCAGGGCTTATCGGGAGACCAGGCAATCGTCAATCATTCAAGATAACGACCACCCCATCCGTCGTCCTGTTCGCATTGCATTCCAGCCCACGCTGCAACCCGCCTGGCATAAGGGGAGGGGGCAGCAACAAGAACACCCAAACATACCCTGGTCTTGGAACGGCAGCCACCGGTGGCGTCAACCCAGATGTATTCGGCCTGAATGTTACCCCGCTGGTCGAGGGACATGTACTTCATGAGCTGTTGCCAGCGCATCAGTCAGTATGAGATTTCCTTAAAACCGCCATGCGGTTCAAGAAAGATCTTGCAAGGTGTCAATGAGAAAAACGCACATTCTCCGTGTTGGAGATGGTGGTTGATTCAGCCTGCAGGTGAAGGAGGTATGAGTCAGCGCACAGTTCTGGTCTCTGCATCGAATGAAGACAGCGTCAGGCGACTGGAGGAATGCGTACCATTGTGAATATATGTGTGTGAAAGATAGAAACAGAAAGATGGTTTGGAGCGATCAAGCTTGCAGATGCGAAGCTAGTGGACTTGAACTTATTCAGTCACAGTCGAAGACACAACAAGACAATCAAAGATTGATGTAGTGTGATAAAGCGAGAGCGGCGGAAGGATCAAACGTAGCTCTGAAATAGAGAGAGAGAGGGAGGGAGAGAGAGATAAAAGTATGGCGGAGAGGAGATGAAATGATGGGATGAGAATGGAGAAAGCAAGTACAAGCGGGATGGATTTGGGTGGGGGGAGGATATCCTTTAAATTTAAGAGATCGAGTTTTAGGAAAGAGGGAAAGGCGGCGGGTGCGTCTTTTGCTTTTTCTTTTTTTTTTTTTTCTGCCACGATTTAATCATTTCATTATTGATTCTGATTCATTGAAATTCGGTGGTCGGTCGGGCCTGGGGCTTGACCGGCAAAGACTCTCTCTCTCTCTCTCTCTCTTTTCGACGGGGGCAAAAAAAAGACCCAGTCCCACCCAAGGAATAAAAAAAGAGATCCAAAATAAAACCTGAACTGAAAGTGAAAATTACTGTTCCGGTTGGGCACGGTCTCGGGTGCTGGTAATTAATCGCTCCATCCGTTATCGTCGTTACCGCCCATCTCTCTTTACTTGCTACTGAGTACTTACTGCACCCGGCACATTGGATGCAATGCAATGCGCTTCCATGAAGTCCATCATTGTCTGTCTCCAGTGCTTTTCTTTCATGATAACACTTCCCCATGCTTTATTCTTCCTGTCTTCACTCTACGAATTTGACCTCTACAGGTGTCAGCGATGGAACACAGTTCTCCCATACAAATGCAACAATGCAACCAAGGCTGCAGGGTTGACCAGGGCTCCGAGACGCCACCATCGCTGCGCCCGCATTCCCTCTATCAATGGGCTCTTCTCGACCACTCGCTGTTTCCGATATCGAGTCTCCTTAGCACTTATTATTCACGCTGGCAGTCGTAGTCCTATCCCTCCATCCTTGGCTGCGTGGTATTTTTGGAATCAGAAACAACTAGTTCAGGGGGAGGCAATTGCGACTGTAGTCTCAACTGATTTCCTCAGTGAACGGGGTGGATGGTATAAACGGTCTTTTCTCATACTTTAGATAGCCAAGTCCAGCACGGATATTACCCGAACGGGTAACCTCGATGCACCAACTATAGACTGCCGGCCACATCAGCTTAATCTAGCTTCATCCACTCTGCTCTGCGACCTACTGTAGTGTCCACTGCCCACTATCTCCAGAATCACTAATCTCATCTGCCTGTTTTCCGATAGGCAAAGCCTGGTGCGATAACCCAGGTCAGGGCAGCAGTCACCATACCCTCATTCCTCCCAGACCGGATGCGGTTGGGCTTCCCCAGATGGATCATCTTTGATGCTGGGCCCCCCACGCGACGGTGATCTGAGGTCAGACCCGGGTCCATCTGTTCCTATCAAGAAAACAATGAACGGACGTACAGTACTAAAATTCAGGAGACTGATAATTGGCAGACCACACCCTCTTCCCTGTCGGCTGACCGTCATTCCTTCCCTTCCCTCCATCTCCTTCATTAAGGTTGTGATATAATCTGATCCCTCATCTGCCTTCTCTTTGCTGGCCCTCCTATCCTTGATGGTTGAGCGATAGCGACACGAAAAGGTTGCTAAAACCTATTATCAATGTCAACCGGCCGTCAGTCCCAATGCATATCAGCTGCAGGGCCCGAATAGTTCGGACATGGCCTGCGCCTAATCGCATTAACTCGGGTTTCTATTGGCAGAAGGCAGCTTCATGACCGCCCTCATGGATGACATCGATGACAGCGACATCATGTGCAATCGTGCTTTCCCCCAATATACCACAGGAGGAAACCGAGGCTGCGATTTTGATATCGCAGGATTCTATACCAGGATATTACCGCCGCAAAAGATACCCCGATACGTACTGGTCCGCCTGTACCTGCGGTTATCTAAATTGAGGAGAGGTCTTATCAATGACTGCCCCTCGAAACCCCGCCATGAGTCGCGTGGGTGGATCCTGGCGCGCCTGCCGATTGATTTAGGACAAGGAAGAGAGTTTCTCATTTTAATCGCGCATGGATGGAATTAGACCGTGTCGCGTCAATGCTCGACTTGTCCATGTAGCGTGTCGGGAAGCAGTGCGCGCAGGTCGGATGCAGTGAGTTGGAATTTGGGGAAAGGCAGAGATTCGGATATCCTCGTTGACAGCTTTACCCCAGGGAATGCATTCCCTGTACAAACAGCCGGTAATCTCAATACCACACGGGCAACCCAGTTTTACGTCCGGTGGGGCGTGGCAAAACCATTCTCGAAGAAGCGTCACCATCACGGTCGTCACCCCCGAGACCGGCCATGTTTCCATGTTAACGCCAGTTATTTCTGGGTTGGTGACTAATACGACCAATCAACCGAGTGCCACCGCCTTGGTGAGAGATTGCGCAAAAGGGGGAAAGGGTTCCTCGCACCGCTGGTAGACTGGGAAAAGTCAAAGGGGAAAAGGAAGAATGGACGGGTGAACGGGCAGAGTGTACGGAGGAAGTAGTAGGTGAAGGGGTTCCGGAGGAAAGCCCTTATCCAACCATCCCTGTCTATCCCCCAGACTTTCGCTTCTCTCTGCTTGTGGTCACTGGTGTGGCGACCCTCATCATGTCTCTTAGTGTCCGATCGAAGGGGGCTCCCGCTCACCAGCGTCATCATTAACTATGACTTCCTTCCCCGGGTCTTCTGTGACAAATGGCAGCCGCAGCAGGGCTAAGCCGGGAGATTCAGGAATTCCTGCTGGCAACCCTCCCCGATCAGCCCTGTGGATGTCGTCAAGGCCTTGACTCTTCAGGCCTCCACCCGGATACAGGCTCGTTTACCTGGTCCCTCCGATGTCATGGAAGTTCATTCCAGAGCATCATAGCTTAATTCCACGCAGCCTCAGTCAGAGACACTGTTTCTATAAACAACCAGGCTCCCGTATTCTAAGCGGACTGCGGAGGCGGTCAAGGCCAGGAATAGAAGCTGGTTTCAACTCCTGATTGTGGCGCAGGCGCTTGCTCTGTCTAAGTGTCTAGCCGCCCGCCTGCGGCTTAGCCGTCGTTAGAATCGTTACACCATCTTTGTTCCATTATTATTCAACATTCCCATTTCAGCTGATTGTCCTTGGTCCAAGACCGTCCAAGTGGTCAGTCTGCCAGGTCAGGCACGATTTCGCAGCCGGATTATCGAACCATGGCGTCAATTGCAGTGGAGTCGGGAGTCCTTGGAGCCTTGGAGAAAGAACGGACTGCGCCCTTTCACGCGTCCAGTTGCAGCATAATGGGGAAATGGGGGGGAATTAATCCCTCACCGGCCAAGCAACAAAGCACAATCAGCTTATCGGAGGGTCGAAACATCCATGGGACCAGGTGTAGATCCCCGCCTCCTGATCAATCACCATCTCCGCTGCGTGTCTGCCCTTATCGCCCACTGCCGATTGGCCCGCCGCCCCCGGTTATGACAAACGGTGCTGACTGGTCTCGGGCCGATGCCAGCCATGGCAGACAGCAGGGCAGACAGTTCACATTAACGGCGATGTGGTAGTTACAGAATCGCGCGCATTTTGATCTCAGGGAAAAGGGGAATGCGTTCGAATTCGGCTGAAGAAAATCGAGCAAGTGTGGCGGGTACAACGAAAGTTGGGTCAAGGGCAGATTGTTTGATGGCCGGGCCGGCGGTCGGGTAAGGACTACGAACTAAGGCCTAAACAGGACTGACGAAGTGGAGATGCCAAAGGGGGCAAGAAGAACACCTGACGCATCCAAGACTTTTTCAACTTCACTGAGCCACAAGGATTCAGTATTTTAGTCTTGCGTAGTTAGTTGGCTGGATTCGCGGTAATTGCAAAAGTCCATATCCCATCATACGAGGACAATGGGAAGCGAGTGGGTGAGTGAAGAAGGTTGGTTGGGTAGAATCATCTTCAAGACTAACGAAGCCCGGTCGGTCGGTTGAGGTTCTAGATGGCTGGCGGTGGTCGAGTCGGTGGAATGACATGCATAATAGAGAGTAGTAAGCTGAGGGACTGCACTGCATGTTGAGAAGTCTATTGCCTATTGCCCTCTGCACTGTCACACTGTGCGATACACTGCGATGGAACACTTAGAATGACTCTAGAATTTTCATTCGGTTATTATACTTCATTTGAACTCAAATGCAGCCGACCCTTCTAGTCTACTGTATCAACTCAGATATCGCGTCAACTCACCAGACTATCGATGTAATATAGTTACAATATCCCCATTCCCAGCCACAATCTCCATGGCGAAACTAAACTGCCCGACTGACCTGCATACTCCGAGAGAAAAAAAAAACCTCACATTGACCGCAACAAGAAGCAATTTACATACTACCGAAATGACAGCTCCGACTCAAACTGATAAGTAGCTGATTAGACCAAGCCATACCTCCCCACTTTTATCCGGTTCTATGTTTCTGTGTTATACAGTTGATCCAAATTTGCAGTTATCTGCCGCGTCTCGGTTTTTTTCCAACCGAGTCTAACTACGGAGTAGGTACTGTGGGTGTCTGACTCATATCCCCCGCGAACTACAGTATGCACCGCACCTCGAAGCACCACGCCTGTATACTATCCATCTCAATATCAACTCTTTCACAATTATCAATTCCTGAGGAAAGAAGTCTCAAACAAGCTACCTCCAAGTCGCCCAACCCGATCAAAGCAGCGCAAAAGGAAAGAGAAAAAAGAGCCGATGAACATCACCGTCCAAACCAAGAACCAAAAGCCAAGTAAAGCAAGTAAAGCAAACCTGAAACAAAAGACACCAGAAACAACCCACTGCACCACTCAAAAGAACCCTAGTGTACTGCTACTAGTAAGTACGTATTCTTCAAATTGAAAATACTGTGCAAGAAAGAGTTCACCAGGTATGTAAGTAAGCACTATAAGTAACTAAGCAAGTAAATAGCTCCGAACCTCGCAGCCCGACATACCAGCGCAGCTCCATAGTTAGGCAGGCAGGCACTAGCTAACTACTTACTGTACACTACAGGAGTAAGTAAGTACCTCATCTCAGCTCCAAGATCTACAAGGAGACAGACAGATAGATAGATAGACAGAAGACAAGGAGAGTAATTCGCGCAGATGATCCGATTCGATCCCGCGAACAAACTACTTACAGTACAAATCGACATCAATAATGCAGCCAGCGTCCAAAAAGTCAAATTACTTCATAGCATATATCCCCACGCCGCATTCTTCTTAACGCAATTACAGAATATATGCAGCAGGAAGGATAAGAGGCGCTGACAGCTCGCTATTACGTTTTTTTGCTTCATCGTTCAACGTTCAAGCGAGTCTGTGCGCGCGGGAATTAAAACACGAACCAGATTGACAACTATCAAAACTTAGTTACCTAGCGAGCCTACCGAGGGTCTCTCTCCCCTTACTTCTTCCCCTTCATGTTGTTTTGTTGGGTCCCGGGAATATGGCGATGGCGATAAGAATTAATCCCTCATACTTTACTTTCGGAACTTTGGCTCGATCTCTGGGTGTGGTTTTGGGTGTGGAAATTGGCATGCCAGGCTGCGCGCTTTTCTGTTGTTTGGTTGGGTCTTGCATTTGAGAGATGCGTCCGTTCTTCCAAGGGATGATGGGCTCAAAAACCGTTTTCCCCTCTCCCCATCCTCTTGTTGTGAAGCTTGAGTGAGGGTGTGTGCTCGGGTACTGCCGTTCTTCTCTATTTCTTTCTTTCTTCTACTGCGATGCTTCATTCGAGGTCCTCCGGACATAACTATGGGCAGAATCTCTGGGGTCGGGTATTATTAGTATGGGAGAAAGTATCCAAGTAAGAACCGAGCTAGACTACCCTACCTATTTATGGGTCCTCCTGCAAGGTACAGTAGAAATTTGCCCATAAATCATGACTGTCCGGGAGGGCTGACGGCTATTTTGCAAAAACATATGATCGATCGTATCTATTGTCTGGTTCCAAAGCCTCGTATAGTATCCCTTCCCTTGTCCCTCGGCTGATCGAGGTTCTCGAGGGCCGAGGGAACCATTCCCCCCTTTCCTCCCCACGCTGCACGATCCGATGATAGCACATGACATGACGCAGCTCTGTGAGCTCACATGAATCCCGGGGTGTAGTGTCTTGGAGCATGAATCAGTAGCCGATCCATATCCGGCTAGGCCCAGTTCAATGCAGATCAGAGACGCTGACGCCAATTTGCGATCTGATGACCCATGATCCCCGTACGCTCCATGCAGATACTGCATTAGGATTAGACTCGAGTGGAACGGGGGAGAGGTCTGCTTCCAAAATGGCGTACAAAGCTTGTTCAAGCCTTCCCCCATGCACAGACAGAACGAGAGATAGGACCAGTAAGGCGGAGCTATCCTCATTACGTCACCGCCTTGTCCGATTGCCAATCGACAGGTCACTATCTGGAAGGCGACTCTCCCCACCATGGTGCAGCGCATGCTGGACTTACCCCGGTCTTGGAGAGAATAAGCTATCAGCGGCTCTTGCGTTGCCGGGCCCATCGTACAACCCACTCTACCAGAATCCCCAGGTCTTGCGAAACCTCCAACACCCGCGCGATGGTCTTTTGCAGTTCTAGTAGCTCGTTACCAGAACTGTCGGCTGCTTGAGTGTCCGCCTTGTCCGCCTTGTCGTTTTCATCATCAAGCAGGCCAGTCATATCAATGATGGCAACGCGCCCGTTGAGTCCAACTTCGAGACTGACTGAGACTTTACTCAGCGCATGGAGCTCCTGATCTCGTACTGATTCTCCGTCGGAGTGGTCCACAGTGAACAGGAGCATGATGACCGGGGCTTGGCCAAGCTGCGTGCGCAGTGTCACGTCTATTTTGACGTCATCTTCGGTGGTCGAGTCTTCGTCAGAGCTTCCGTCCGTAGGACCCTTCCCCTTGCCCGCGGTATGAGCACCCCCTCGCCCCAAGCCCCCGAGCAAAGAGTTCAACTTCTTCTCGTTAGGATCGTCATTGCTGAGAATGATGATGTCGCCTTTCCGTGACATCTGTGATCTGTTGAAATTCGAGGGGTTGAAAAGTCCTCTGGACAAATCTTCTTGGGCGTGGAGTTTGTCGTTGTCAGGTTTAGATGTGGTGGTAAAAATGCTACGGATCAGGTTCGCCAAGAATGCGTACTGTCGAAGGATCTAAGGATGAACGCATCAGTATACTACATGTAATCAGAAGGTTGAATGACAGTGTCCTTACCGGAAGTATGTCTGCAAGCTGTCTTGGGTGTGAGAAGGGGAAGTCTCTCATAGTCCGGCCTGCAACAGATTCAAACGGTTGGAACGTGTAGCAATGCTGCTTCGTACAAGGGTTACCATCCTTGTCAATAGTCTGGAGCGACATCCTGCGGCTTCTGCGACCAAGCTGGGAGGCTTCTTCCGGCCCCAGTCCCATTGCACCGGCTGCCGACAAAGGTGACCAGCCAGGAGCCAGCAACCCGTCATAGGTTACCATCTTGAACTCCTGGGGCATCTGCATGCCGAGATGGCGATAGATATCTGACGCTGCCAGGATGGGCAGGTCCAGAGGGGGTTCCATCCTAGCCACAAAGCGGCGGTTGGGCGCAGATGAGCCAAGCATGCCCGAGTCGAGCGCCATGGCATCCGAGTCGCCTTGCGTGGCTGAGATCGAGGTTTCAGGAGGTTCAGCCCAATTGACCACCACTTCTTGAGAACCTACCGACTCACTCGAGGATGGCCCATCACCGCCACTGTTGATTGATGTCAGAACCTCCGACGCAACCCAATCTTTCGACACACGAAGCGATGGATAGCCTTCCTCGCACTCAATCACAACACTCCACTTGCCCTTCCGTCCAGCCTCTTCCTGTTCCGCTGGCTGATCGACTGCCATCTCGTCTGCAGAAACCTGCTTCTGTCTCGCCTGTTTCGCATCAAGTACCCGAGCCTGCTGCACCCAGTAGTCAAGACTGAGCCCCACGCGACCCCCCTTATGCAGACACGGCCGACCAACCCAGCCACTGCAAAGATGATCGTAGACCCCCAGAAACTTGCGGCGATCCCACTCCGCATCCCATACCCGCTTCAAGCTTTCATACAGGCCCTCAATCGCCTCGAAACAGTTAACCTCCTGACTGAGCCTATCATGACGAGCCAGCCACTGCAGATTCTCATGAAACCCCGTCAAGGGCTTCCACGAGCCGCGCTCCCCGTCCTCGGGCGACTGTATCAGGTCTCGCTTCAGCACGGCCGTGGCCTCCTCGCGCCGCTCCCCACCATCCGTCGATTCAGGCGTCACATAAGTCAAGCTCACATCCTTGACCACGTTATGGCCGCGATGGAACTCAATTTCCAGGTCCACAAAGTTCCCCGCGATACTGAGACTGTCCTCCTGCCAGATCGATTCGAAGCCTTCGAGCTGGCCCAACCGCTCGATGCCCTCGCGGCAGACCCCGCGACCCGCGATGCGCGTCCGCAGCAGCTGCACCACATCCTCAATATGCCTCTTCCGCTCCTCGTCATTGTCGCGGGCACCGCCGCCGCCACCACCGAGTTTCAGCCCCTGCATGCCCAGCGCTTGGATATCGTTGTCGTTCATCCCCGCGCCCACCAGGCCGTCGTTTCCTGCCGGCGACGGACTGATCCCGCTGTAGCCGCCGAGCGCGAGCAGCGCCGACGGCGAGCTCAAGGTGACGGGGTCGTCGGCGCCCGTGGTCGCTGCGAGAGGGGTGGCATAGTGGTGCGCCGAGGTGGGGTTGTTGCTGCTACTGTTGGTGGTGGCCGGAGGCTGGATATGTCCGCCCGGTCCGGAGATTGAAGGTGTTCTCCCCGCTGGCGACTTGTGCGCAATGGGCCGGGCCGGATGCGCTCCGGCAGGACGAGGCGACGAAGTCAGGTAGGTCGGTGTTGCTCCGGGGTTCGGCTTGGATGATGGCGTCGCCATGACGGGCTCCCGTTGCTAAGGTTCAATCCGACGTAGCAGAAACAGAGAACTAGTCTGGAGCTTATAGATCCCAATGCGACAGCAAACTTGGAAAGGTGCGAGGCTCGGAATCTGGGTATCACGATAAGAATAATGACCACGCTCAGGCTAAGACAGAGCCATGCGGAGTCAAATCGGATCTACTCAAGAATGTAAACCCGCTAAGGAAAAGGAAAACGAGCTTTATGACCACTTGATAATATTTTCAAAAGAAAAGGGACTCCGATAAAACATATAACACCAATTGAGAGCAAGGAAAGAGAGCAGAAAACCCCACGGGACCGCTAAGTGGACAAAGACAAGGAAGTGACTGGCCTGCCTTCAGTTGCGGCGGAGCTGCTCCAGCGCGGCCGAAAACGCGCAGTCACATGAGTTTGCGCTGTTTGTTCTACCGTCGTCATCGGCCGGGGTGGTTAACGGTTGCGCTTCATTTATTTCACACTCGATTCTAGAATTGGTTTACCATTATTACCATTACTATAGAGCCACTTCAGCATGTTTGCGCTCAGGAACTCTGTACGACAGATCCCTCGGTGGACACAGATTCGGTCTGTGTCAACTTTGGAAGGCAATCCTCACATAGTAAGTGCATTCATCCTTTATGCCACCGGCGCAGGATCGCCAATTTTAGTAGATGCTATATCTGAGAGTAGTTTCATGTTAACGCTTTGTCGCAGTATGTCTTCCCCAAGAACGGCACCAATATACTGTCCTTACTTCCCTCAGAGCCTACAAACCCCGACCTGGCCATTGGAGTAACATCCAAACTACCTCCGACGCCTGACTCGTTCAAAGAGAACGCCAAGTTCCTGCAGGTTTTGCAAGATGTTATGACTGAGCACGGCTACAAAGACCCCGACGCTATCTCTCAAGCACAAGTGATGGTGTCTACCTCCGGGGCTAATCTGAGCACTGGTGGAGTGCTCTTGACTGGTGGGCGTGCAAGGAAGCGCCGCAGTGAAGGCGATTCCAGTGGCGGTGCCAGTGGCCAAGGCGGTGTTGGGTCTGCTGGAAGGGGTGGATGGATTCATCTCTCGGATAACCGCAGGCCACCTGAATATGGCCGTATTGCTTGGTATGAATTGATGTTTGACTTCCAGCGCGGGTAACGACTGACAAAGCGATAGGCCTGAGGATATCTTTGGGAGCTTGGAAGTTGATGGGGAAGGCAACTTCGTTGGTGGAAATGGCAACTACCAGCCTAGTGGTGAGTACTCCAAGATCATTCCTCTCTGGTACATGCTGACTTAACCAGGGACGTATCGCGTTGTGACTCGGGACGGAATGTAAGTCATACCAGGACCGCTGTCCATTTTCCCAATAATGAAGACTAACCAGCCTGCAATAGTCTGGGTTTGAGCCCTTTCTTGAGAGAAAAACTGGTGCAAAAGCTGCGCCAACACGAGACAGGATCATTTTCTGTTGGTAGTGACCATGTACAATAGATCATCATCGTCCGATTTGCCCCGTCTCCAGAGACGCCGCCCACGCAAACTGCTGGACAGTTGAAACAATTTGTACACTAGATACGAGATGAAGCAACGCCGCTCAGAGACCAGCTCTTCGCCGCTCAAAATTCAACCACGAGAATATAGCTTCCACCACATAGATAGATGGAGCATATCACTTTTGAAAAAAGTTCGTTATGGGCTGAGTTCCGGCAGCCGCCTTCCTCCCCTGGGGCTTCTTTGCTGGCTTGTTGTTGTGCGTCGCACTTCGCAATTGCTTTCCTCGAGTTGCCGGTTCCCCTGGGCTCACTTTCTGCTTGCTGTCTTTCTCTGGGGACGGTGCCGGACTGGGTTGCGTCTTCTGCTTCTTGGCAGCTTCGTCCTCAACCTCCTCGGGGCCCTCTGCCGGATGCTCCCGTTTGACTCCCGTAGCTGGTTGCGGTGCATTGTCCTCGGTCCACTCGGTGTCTACGGTGGCACGATCTTCATGCTCATCCTTGACTACCTTGTGTTCCGTGTCTTGTTTTGGATGATCGCTGTCTGGTGCACCCTTCCTAGCATTGTCGAAGAAATTCGCAATATTGCTCTTATTCTCCTTGCTGCTCACCGGCACAATGAAGTCAGGCGAGTTATTGCCCACCTTGCCCACCTCCTTCGGCACCGGATAACACTCCAACTCGCCCTTATAGGGCTTCAACATATCCTGCAAGTCCTTCGACCACGTAGTCCGACCGGGATCCAGCCAACGCTTCATCTCCTCGCTATTCGGATCCAGAATCACCGGCATCCGATCATGCAGGAACTTCAGATATGAATTCGAAGATGTCGTGATGACAGTAAACGTGTAGAGCTCTTCATCCGACCCTATCCTCCGCCATCAGCCAAACCATTCTTCTCATACCCATCATGAACCTTCACCACCTACAACCACGACATAGAACTCACCTTCATACCGCACGCAGTCCCACAATCCAGCAAAATACATCAGATCCCCATCCTTCCGCTTCACAAAGTGCGGGACCTTCTCCTTCCCGCCGGGCCCTTTCTTCAGCCACTCGTAGAACCCCTGACAGACCACAACGCAGCGTTTCTTCCGCTTCATCGACGTCCACATCCCGCGGTCCTCAATCAAGGAATCATCCCGACAATTAATCGTTCGCATCAGAGACCCGTAATCGGGCTTCCGCTTCGTCCAAAAGGGAATGAGGCCCCATCTCATACTCTGGATCTTGTAGCGAGAGGCGGTTCCCTTCTCGCTTGATGTGTCGACGTGGGCGTCCTTTGTAGAGTCATCCCCCGTCTCCTGTTCTGGTTCCGAGTCCTCGTGAGGCAAATGCTCATGCTCATCTGCGCCAACACCGCCGGGGGCAGAACCCTGTGATGATGCGTCCACGCGGTACACGGCGCCATTATTCCCCGGCGCGAAATTATAAGTCTCGCGCACTTCGTCGTCGTCTGGTGCTTCGTCGACTGGCATGCCTTGTTCTTGGAGCCGGCGTCGAACGAAGTTCATGCGCTGTTTTGTTGTTATGCTTGTTAATCTCGAGGTGCCCGTACAAGTATATGTTTAGGATGGGGGGATTCATCTTAATGATTTCACATACCACGCCTAGCGCATACCGTCCGCACATTATGGATAAGCCAACTTTGCTTTCAAGTTATTTTAAATTCGAGAATTCGAGAAAGGTCGCACACAAAGTTCCCTTGAGAGAGAGAAAGAGGAGGTTCGACGTCATGTATGCAGCGGAGGGCGGAGGAGGAGGAACGCTCGGACCATTCCGCTTTAGGCTGGGCGATCAAACGTCTCGGCCATCAACCTCGACGATTGAACTTCCGCTCCGCCACTTTCATCTACAAAAGACTGCCTCCTCGGTGCTGTCAATTGAGGAGAGTCAATCATCCCTCAACATCTCCAATTACACTCTACTTCAATCCGATAAGAGTACCAAGAAACCAACGATAAGAAAAACGAACGAAAAAAAAATGCTGAGCACGCTCCCCCGGCGCGCCACCAGCGCCCTCCCGCGACTCCGAACCCTCCCAGCACACCACGCCCAACCCTTCTCAACAACCCGCCTCTCCCTCCGACCGCGCCTGACAACCAATACAACGACACTCCTATCCCTACAATCAGCACCAACCCCCAAAACCCTTATCCACAGCCCCCTCACGACACCACAAGCACGACGCACGCTCACGACGGCCCAAAAATGGAAGCTGGGGTTCCGGAAAGCGCGCAAGGACATCTGGCGCAAGAACCCGATCCTGCTACCGCTGGCGATCCTGTCCGTGGTCACGGCGACGGGGCTGTTCGCGTACATCGCGTACGTGGAGGTGACGCAGGTGGCGCCGCAGTACACGAAGTTCCCGCCGCCGATGGCGGAGCGGCTGCGGACGGCAGTGTACTACACGGAGGTGGACCTGCAGCCGAGCAAGGCGCTGAAGGCGTACCAGGACGCGTACAAGATCGGAATCGAGATGGGCTTGCACCCGTTTTCGGACGAGATGGTGGGCGTGCGGCTGCAGATTGCGCATATGTTTGAGAAGGCTGGGCTGGTGTCTGCGGCTGTGAGCGTGTTGGAGCAGACGAGGCAGGTTGCGTTGCAGTGGGTGCAGAGGAGTCGGAAGGAGCGTCCCGTGCCGTCGAACCTGGTGACGAAGCAGGGGCAGGGGCTGGAGTCGGTGCCGGTGCCTGGGAAGGTGATCACGCCGCTGGACCACGGGGAGTTCGCTAAGGTGATTAAGGACGAGGAGGGGCGGCCCGTCATCGCGGCTGAGCTGGACAGTGCCAAACTGGCTGAATTGAGCCCGGAGCTGGCGGCTGAGGTCGAGGCGCGGAAGGAGTCCGAGGCCTGGGAGGACCGCCAGGTCAACAAGGTGCTCAAGAAGATCGTCGGCATCTCGATGAAGATCGCCGAGCTGTGCGACAGCGACTACATCCAGGACTCCGAGAAGGCCGAGCAGAACCAGAGCTACGCCGTCCAGCTGTGTCTGAAGGAGATGCAGCGCCGCGTCGACCTCGGCCTCCCCGTGGGCAACAAGGCCACCACCGCTCCCGCTCCCGCATCCGCTCGCACCACCGAAACCCCCGACAACACTACCGACAACACCGACGAAGACGACGGCTGGATGAACCTCGAGGAGATTGCCACCGCCCTGGCGGATCTGGCCACCCATTATTACAACCAGGGCAAGCCGGAGCTCAGCATGCCGCTGTTCATCCGCGCCCTCGACGTGGTGATGGCCGCCGAGAAAGCCAACCCGACATGCAAGGTGCCTCTGCTGATGGCCTCGATCGGTGCAAGCATGGGCGATCTCGCCCTCGCTTCCAAGGCGCCACCCGGTGTGGTGACGGAGCGGAAGACGGTGATTGCCGGTGCCCGCAAATGGCTCGAGCGCGCCACCGCAAGCGCAGCGAATGTCGACCCCAAGGGCCAGGACGCACAGTGCACCGAGGCCTGTGTGGCTGCGTTGCGCACTCTGGGCGAGCTGGCGCGGTTTGAGAACCAGTCCGGAGACGCGAAGAAGTTTTACCAGGACGCCTTGAGCGCTGCTCGGCGCTTGGAGGATCCCGCCATGACGGAGGATCTTAAGGCTGCGTTGAAGGCGATCAAGACGAAGTAGACTAGGGCAGCTTTGTCGAGCTAAACCTCTCTGCTTGGATTGTCCTTGGGAGTAGGTTTACTCTCGGCCGTTGATGTACATTATGAAAACCCCATAGTACTATGTATAGACCAAAAGAAGTAAACTAGGTGATATGAGAGGAAAGGTCTCCACTAGCATTAAACTATGAGATCATACGCCAGTAGATTACCTAGGGAATATAGTACGAGTAGAACAGTGACATACCTACGACATAGCCACCACAGGTTTACATGTGGCAGGCGTGAAAAGGGAGCAGGTATAATTTTTAACATCTTTTTTCTTTAATGGTATCAGAACAAAATCCGCATGCCATCCTTCACAAAGATCCAGACGACTCAGATTTTCGAAGGCAAACGAACCGAGTAAGATAGACATGCTCAGAGTCTGGAGAGAAGAACTCTGGGTGTGTGGCAGAAGGGGGAGAGAGAGAACAACCCGAGTGAACGGGTCCCATTTTTGTCTTGATGGGTTAATGGTAAGGCTGAAAACCCAGAGTGCTTTTCATTTGCTCATGGCTCATACATCCCAAACCAATGCCTGTTTCCCCTTTTCTCTTTTTCTTTTATTTGTGGGCTTGGAGAAGGAATATCAAAAAAGAAAAAGAAAAAGAAGAAGACGAAAACAAACATGAGTAGTTATTCTCTCTCTCTCTCACTCATTCACTCACTCACTCGCTCCTCCGCGCTCCTTTTCTCCGTTCCGCCCCAAAATCCTTTTAATTAGCTTAACTTAAGAAAAGGTGTGTTGTGGTGGTGGTGATGCAGTGCGGATGATCTATGCCCGCGACATAACACCCCAGGCACGGATCTTGTTGTCGGTGTAACCAGCGAACAGAGTCTGGCCATCAGCGCTCCAGGCCAAGCTGATGCACTCGGGCTCGCGGCTCTTCTTGCCCTTCTCGATGAACTCGGGCTTGAGCTCGTCAACCTTGCTCTTCTTCTCGAGGTCGAAGATGGTGATGCTGCTAGCGGTGGCAGCGCACAGCCAGTAGCGGTTGGGGGAGAAGACCAGGGCGTGGATCTCGTCACCGGCCTGGAGGGAGTAGAGGTGCTTGGACTCGTTGAGGTCCCAGAGCATAGTGGTACCGTCCTTGCCACCGGAGGCGCACAGGGATCCATCGGGGGAGATGGTGACGGTGTTGATGTATCCGGTGTGACCGATGTGGTCGGTCTGGAGACGGCAGGAAGCGAGCTCCCAAACCTATTGACGATGGAGCGAATTAGTCTTCGGATGTCATGCCAACCAGGGTCATTTGCTCAACCCTGAGATGCAGTGCTCAAAGAGCAACAAAACAGAAAACAGCCCAAGTTTGTCGATAGTCCATCAGGCATTGGGTGATTGTTTGTCTCATGGCCCGAAGGCTCTGAAGTAGCAAATACGTAGATATGCAAACATCTTCTGGACAGAATCGACAAACGAGAGCAGACGAATATCGAACAACCAAACGTACCTTGACGAGCTTGTCCCAACCGGCGGAGACGATGACGGGGTTCTGGGGGTTGGGGCTGAAGCGAACGCAGGAAACCCACTCGGAGTGGCCCTTGTCGGTGATGGTGAACTTGCAGTCACCGAGGGTGTTCCAGAGCTTGATGGAGCGGTCACGGGAAGCGGAGACAATCTGGCGGTTGTCGGCAGAGAAGGAGACGGAGAGGACGTCGTTGGTGTGGCCGACGAACTTGCGGGTGGTCTCACCGGTGGAGAGCTCCCACAGGCGGAGGGTCTTGTCCCAGGAGGAGGACAGAGCGTAGGCACCGTCGGAGGAGATCACCTATACGAAGTAAAGCCCGCAAAGGTCAGCCCATCATTTCTTTCCCATTCTTGTTTCCCCCTTCCGAGCTTTCGAACAGCCCTATCTGGGCACATTGCTGGGAGGCCTCGGGTGAACACGGGGTGGAGGTATTGGAGGAGCGGGTTTCGGTAAGCATACACAGTCAGAGACGATGTGAGAGTGGCCCTCAAGGCTGCGCTTGGGGTAACCGTAGGCCTGCTCATCGCGAGTAAGGTTCCAGATGATCAGGGTCTTGTCGCGACTGGCGGAGAGCAGCATGTTGGGGCTAGAAGTCGAGAGAACAGAAGATGTCAGAACTCATGTTGTCCATATCAAATTATCATTTTCAACCTAGTGCGATTTTTGCCATCATTCTTCTTCACGATTTCCTGTTGCAGACAATCAAACAACCTATATATACCACACTCCAAACATCCGGAATCCTTCATTTTGGGCGCAGCATATATAGAATGTTCCATCGCCCTGCACCATAATTTCGTGTCTTATCTTTTTTCTTCAATCGCTTCGCAAGAAATCGCACTTCGGTTGATTGGGTGGAATTCGGTGTATGTGTTTGGCCCTTACTTCTCCAAAGAGGTAGCCAGGGAGGTAACCCAGCCATTGTGACCCTCGAGGGTACCGCGGAGGACCAGTTGCTCAGCCATGTTGGAGTCTGGGTGACGATGAGGAGAGAGGGATGAACGCGGGCGGAGCAATTGTCCTTGACTCTGGGCTGGAAGTAAAAATCACAGCAACTGTTTCGAGGATGGAGGAGACAGCGTGCCCGCCTGAGCCCTAACTAGCGTGCCCGCCCGGCTGGTTGTTGTGCGGCTCGCCCAACCCTAAAGCCGGGACAAGCGAGTCACGTGGTGCACTGCTGACCTCAGCCTTGCATAACTGTATGCATCGCCTGACGATCGACTACATGCATCTACCCCAGCTTCTTCAATGCAGGAAGTAGATGTCTCCAACACCCAACTAGCAACAAACCATTGCACTGTAATTCACATATCAAGAAGATCAATCCCACCACATCCTATCCTATATAATACACACACGACACCAACAAAGCTCAAAAGCAACTCCCCCATCTCTTCCTCCCTCTAGTCCCTCTAATTAAAGATCTGCACATTAGGCATCCGGCCCAACCCAGCACCACCGCCAGTCTTCTTACTCTTCGCCGCCTGGAAGCCCGTGGCGCTATTATCCCGCACATGCGCGCGAAGCAACTCCAGCACATCGGAGTTCTTCCACCGCGACGGCACGGGCCGGTATGCAGCCTTGTAGGCGCCAACGGTCTGCGCCCACTCGCCGCTCTTGGCCCCAGTCTGCTTCCAGGTTTCGGTGACGGTATCCTGGGCACCCTGGGCCGTTGACGAAGGGGACTCCTCGCCGCCGTCAGCGGGGGGATCCTGCGTAGCCCAGTAGTAGATATCCCAATCGTTCTCGTCCAGGAAGCGGTCGTACTCCTGCAGCTGCTCCTGATTCATCTTGCCCAGGTAGACATCGGCGAAGGTCGACAGGAGCAGGTCGGACTCGAGGATGCCGCGCTTTCTGCTCTGATCTGTTCGACCACACCCCAAAGCGCATTAGCGGAGTTTTTCTGTCTGTCTGTCTGTCTCTCTCTCTGTGTCGGCATACGACGGCAGCAACACACAAACAGAACGATAGACAGGAGCAACACCAAGCGATCAGCCACAATAGAAGAAAGAGGGAGAGTACATACACAAAAGCCTAGCCCGCATAGTCGCCACATCCTCGCCCTGCCGCCGAAGCGGCTCAACGCGGAAGGTAATCCCCTCCATCTCTCCCACCCCCAGCTCCGGCTTCTGCGCTCCGGTCTCCTCACGCCCACCGGTGAAGTGCTCGACCTTGCCGGGATACGGGTCCGCCGGCTTGTAGTTGGGGTCGACGGCGCCCACGAGGTCCGGCGGCGAGGACTTGGCGCCGACCTTGGGGAAATCCTTGGTCATCGTGGAGGTCGTGTTGGGGACATTGGGGTTGGGCGGCTTGTTGGTGTTGTTCTCGCGGTGCTGGGGCGCCGTCGACGGCGCGCGATCCTTCTTCACGCTGCCCTCGTTACCGTCGTTATTGAGGCGGACAGCCGAGTTGCCGAAAGCGCGCCGGGCAAAAGTCGTCGTCGGAGCGGTGGTGGTGAAGGAGAGGGTAGATGCGGATGGCCGCACGAAGCGGGTGATCAATCTGGGAGCGGACATTGTTCGTGGTATTGTTGTCTGAAACTGCTGTCCCAAAAATTGTAAAGGAGATCGAAGTCCTAAAGATAACGAGTTTTGATCGGACTTCCCCAGAAAGTCCCGTCGGCAATTAGAACATTTGATCCACGGCGAACAAAGACCGGGTTGACATCATCCGGAGACGCTTTGTTTGTTGCGTTTGCACGGTGCAATGCACCAACCGCAACATGCCGATTTCGAAACAGTAGCAGCTTTTGCCTCTGATGCTATCATGACTTCAATCGAGGAAACTCTTTTGATTGGCACTTTCGTCACGTTGAGATGGAGAGATAGCTTATGATTAGCTCATGTCTGTAGCTCTGAGCACAAAGGGTCATATACTCGTAGTTCCATCAAGTGTCGATAAACACAGACGGAATCATTTAATCTGCCCGGTCCAGTCCCTTGACTTCCTTAGGTTCTAGCCAAGTACCTACCTATGGCCCGGTTCCCATATACATCACATACACAAGGACATCACCATGCCTATTGCGTGCAGACATACTGCAGCGAAGAATAGAACACGCACTCAAAAAACCGTATATAAATGCAATTGGGAGAAAAGTCCATATATTTGGTCATGACAAGCTAGAGAAGCATCAACCTGTAACCTCCTCCATGGCCCCACAAAATTACACTCCAAGCTACAAGAAGAAGAAAAAGAATCTAAATAAGGTGCTTGGATCTGGACAGCACAAAGACAAAAGGATTAGCACAATCCGCCCCGTCGTCGGTCGAACGACCGCAAAACAAAACAGAAATACAACATACCTGAAATACGCCCTCAGATAGACCACCTGCCAAGCGCCCAGTCCGACCAACATGCCCATGGTACCGAAAGCAAACCACTTGACACGCTCGTTCGTGCTCTCATTGGTATCGCGCAGCTTCTGCTCGCGGGCGCGCAGGTACTCCATCTCGCTGACGATCTCGGCGACCATCTCCTCGATGCGGCGGAGGTCGGTCTCGACGGGCTTGAGCTTCTCCTGAACCTGGATGCTGGACCAGTCGCGGGCGTCGGCGCCGATTTCGACATCGAGCTCGACTGACTTGTAAGGGTTGGGGATAGCGTCTGTGTTTATACCCGCATGGATGATTAGTTATTTTGCTGGGGACCACGACAACGTCCTTCTCTCCAAGAGCTTCAGGGCGCGAGTACGGGGGGAATAGCAAACGTACGGCGGGTGGTGAGCTGGTTGTCGAAACAAACATCAAAGGCAGTGTCGGCGGGGGCAGTGAAAGCCTGGCGGACCTCCCCGGCGATATCCTTCGGGCGGCCGTGCTCATTGCCCAGTGCATCCTTGATCTGTACCAGCATACACAGTTAGCATTGATTGTTGCACTGGGAAGCCACCCTCGCTCATTCTAGGATCACAGAATCTCGGGACGAGCTCGATGGTTCTTCCTCGAATATCGACGGCACGGGGAGCAGCCTTGGGGGCGAATCTTATTTTGTACATACGTGCATGTTTACCATCTGTCCATCACCCTTGTTGCCGCTCACAATGGCAGTGACAACCACCAGCTGGTCCTTGAAGACGAAGTTGCGGATACACCGTTCATTCTTTCCACTGACGGCAGACAGGTCGAACTTGAGGGCGGTGGAGAGTTGGGCGAAAAGAAGAAAAAGAAGACCGAGGAGGGACCTCATGGTGAAATGATTTGCCGCCATTGTCAATGGCAATCGTCGCAGCGGCCGACAGTGAGATCTGGGAATTTGACAACGAAGCTCGGGAGCGGCCAGTATTATTGATGCCACGCCGCGCTCTAGGGGATCCCGTCCACCCGGCCTAACATTCTTCCGGTTATCGGCCCTGCTCCCCCGTTTCAGGATGGATGCCTTGGCACCTGGCATGTTTTACACTCAGCAGATTCGCTGATTCTAGAGAAGATTTCACACAACCATTGTAAATCTTGTCATAGGCATTCTTGTGTTGTTAAGTTGCTGCTCGTTATCTTATTATGTACAGTATCGGCACGGAAGACCGTTTCATTCACCAAAAGTAGGAGTCAAAAGATACCACCAGAAGTAGATCCCAGAATGCCAGATTGATTAGCAAGTCGAGCATCAGGATCCTGATGATCTCATACAGTAAAAATAACAAGCTGAGAGTTTGGGAATCAACCGATAGTAGAAAAAGGGAATCGCTGCAAACGATGGAGGATATTCTTCGAACAGTACATGGCTGAAGAGGGTATGTAAATTCGAAAAGTGGAAAAGAAAAAAATAAAAGCCCAGCGTAAAGACTGAAAAGGGGTGGGAAATATAGATATGAACAGGAAATGGTAAAGATCGAAGGGAGAGGTATCATCATCAAAAGCCACAACGCTCAGAAAGACAGGTCATTTGCCAGCCATAGCATGTTGTGTTCAAAGCCCGCAGAGACAACAGTCATGCAGAAGACAACAGCTGTGATTAAGGGAAAGAAAAGCCACGGTGGCGTGTATCAAACCTCAATTTTCTTTCGGCGTCCGAAAAGGCGCGAGAAGCCTGATTCCTTCGACTTGCTCGAAGGCAGGTTCTGCGCGAGCCTGATCACTGGAGGCTCAGGAGGGCCGGTGTTCTTGAGAAAGTCTGCTAATGCGCTAGTCTCAGTTTGCCTCTGAGAGACAGAGGGTAGACCGTAAGCACCGCTCATGGATCCCCCATTCCGCTCCACGCCAGCTTTGGTCGTGTAATTATTGGTCGCCCCAGTCATATAACCGTCAGACGCTTGGCGGAGGGGGCCCTTTGAAGGTTTGGGGAGAAAATTCTTGTCGGCAGCTGCGTTACGAGATAACAGCGTTTTCACAGACGAAGCACCCGTGAAGCCTGCAGACGAGCCGCGCCGGTTACCCATGTTTGTAGCCAAGGGTTGCGGTGGGGTTTCAGCCGCCGGGGGTGGTACATTTCGCAGGAAATCGATCAGACTTTCCTCGTCTCGTTTTGGTTTCGGGGCTTCGAGAAGCTCGTCGAGGTCATCGTCCGAATCAATTGCGTAAGGATCTCGTACCCGACGCTGTGTTCGTTTTGGCCGAGCATCCTCCGAGTTTTCCTTATTATATGTGGTTGGAGTGCTTGACCGATTTCCTGTCTCCAGGAGACCGGTGCGAGAGCCAATAGAAGTAAGCGTATTCGTCGTTAGCGATCCTTGCATGCTTGGACGCCCCGACTCAAGCGCTTGCAACTCGTCCGAATCCATGGTATCTCGGAACGGCGCCACCGCTCGAGGGATACGGTGAGCACCGGCAGTAGGCGGTCCTTCTCGGATGAAATCGATCAAATCGGAGGTCTGGTCTCCCTTGGGAGTCACAGCGGGTCGTGCTTGCAACCGTGGACCACTACTACGAGCTGAGGCACTTGCAGGCCTGGAGAACTTCCGTGAGACATCTGTCGCATCTGAAACGCGGCGCACACTTGATGGCTTGATGGGGCTGCTCTCGTCGAATCCACTGATTGTGGGGGTACCCGATCCAGTTGAATTCATTGAAGTCGGCGTTACAACGGTTTGCTCGGCGGAGGTCTGTGGAGGGAGCACAGGAGGCACCACAATCGGTGTGTATTTTGGCTGATCCGATGACTTGCACTTGGACATCGGAGCAAGGTCCATGATACTCTTAGAGGATGCGTGAGAGGTTCTGGGTCTCGCGATATCTGACTCAGACGGAGTGGTCTGCTGGGCACGCCATCTGGGGGAATCGGGCAACTGATTTGACAGTTAGTGGCATTCCTTCACAATCTTAGTTTCGATGGAATTAGACGTACCTCTATTTCTCTCATGTTTCTTGGGGTCAATGTAAAGTGCAGAGTTTCTTCGCTACGGATGAGCTCATCTAGGCCGGTGGTGTCATCAAAAGCTGACTCCCGAGTCGATACCCTGCTTATCTCAGACGAATTACGGAGACGCAAGGAGTTGGAATCTCCCGTGCGAACAATCAAGCCTTTCAACTTGCTCGAAGCAGATGATCCGGACGTCACAGGACGCTTCTCACGGTTGCTGCTGAAGCTATCCGAACGGCGCGGTTTGGAATAGCTTGAGGATGTCACTGAGGTGGATGGTCGCCCTGAGAGTCTCTGGACCGCTGCACGCTCAATGCCGGATTTGACAGATGAGATTCCAGGGCTGGAGCGCCCGTAGCGGTGGTGGGCCCCGTTTGAAAGAGGGTTGCTTTTAGGCAATTTCCGCGAAACGTCAGAGTAGGCGCTGTCACCCGACGTAGAAACGGGCCTGGATGCCTTGTACGAATTACCATCGTCGGTAGAAGATCGAGTGGTAGGAGGGGCTAGAGACTCCTCGGAAGATAACTCGTCGAGATCGGCGGCGGGCGCTACCGAAGCGGAGTCAGCCCCTTGCGTCTGGGGGACCTCCTCGTTGACCGTTGACCCCCGTTGTTGTGGTTCATCCACAACAGGAGTAGGAGGAGGTGACCGCTCTTCATAAATGGATGGTTCTCGGATTGTTTTTGGTCGTGGTCGCTGTGCAGAAGCCAATTTGGGCCTCGCGCGCGTCCCTTGGCCATCGAGGATCTGTGTCTCATTTGGTGAAGTTGGGGACACCGGAGTGATCACCTCGTGAACCACAGCAGTGGTGAGAACTTTGGTCGTCTCCTGCACTGCTTCTATCTCTTGGCTCACGAGCTCACACTTTTCTCGCTGATGGGCATTCTGCTCATCATCTTCGTCATGTTCGTACATTGTCTCGAGTCGTCTCCGCTCCTCGGATGCCGTCGGTGACGGTCGCTCAGGATACTGCTCAGGTTCCGGCGTCTCCTCTCCAGGACCAGCATCGGGCAACGACCTCGACCGAGCATGACGCGTGATCTTCACAGTCTGTAGCTTAGGGGTAATGGGAGAATTACCATTTGACGACGGCGACCTCGGAGAGGGCAGTGTAAGCACCATAAGGCTATGGGGTCGAACTTTATGGGCCACTACAGCCTGCATTGTTTGAATCTCGCCAGTGTCGAGCTCTGGCAGATAACCGGGGACCTCAATCTCCTGCACATCATGATCATTCAGCGGCAATGGGACCAAGACTGGGTCGATATCTTTCGGTGTCTCGGGAAGTGGCGAGGGTGCCGAACGAACAGAGAATACATCCGCGCTAAAAACGCTGCTTTTCCTACTGCCTGTGGTGGTGAATACGCTATGGCGGCGACGCATTGATTCTCTCGAGACTGCCCGGGACAGAGTGGACCCTCGCACACGTTTGCGCCATGTTCGCCAAAGTCGGCCCAAAGTCGGGTTCAACGCCAACTTCTCCATGTCATGGTCCTCCACGACCAATCGATCCATACTCGCTCGATTGGCACCGGTTTCCATCGACTCATCAGAATCGAGCTCGAGTTTTGTCGACAGTCGCGATCGAGCCGTCTCGCCCGCAATGATTAATGCTTGCTCGCCTAAGTGCTCGATGATCGAAGTCAAGAAAATAGCTGCAGCAGGGGTGATATTTCCGACATGGCTGGCCAGTCTTCGCGGAACACCGTCTTCGTCGGCTAGACCTTCCCGTGCGATATGTTCTTCCTCCTCGTCTTCTTCCATATCGCCGAGTCGCGTGTACACCATGCATCGCAGGCGGGTAAGTTTCCATGAACGAATGAGCTCAAATTCACCGCCAGGCGTCTGACCGCCACGGAACTCAAGCTGCTCGTCGTCCGGGCCACCCATGAACTCACTCAACTCATCATCCGCTGCCTCGACCACTTCCTTGGCGAGACGGGGCTTCAGGACCTCCGACACCGCTGGGCGAATGCAGGCCAATTGCGTAGATTTCGCTGCAGCCAGAATGTTGAATAGAAGGTAGTCGAGGAATCCGTTGAGGGTTGACAGAGCCTCGCGGGTCACGAGTGCACTTGCATTAGAGCCAGGTCCATCCTCATCGGCGACAAAGTCGGCAGCGTTGAACTCCTGATCCGAGGTGATGATTTGGGCTGCTGCGGACGAGGCGATGAAAGTGGGCGCTGGTGTAACTACTGTCGGGACGAGCAGGTGGGCTCGGGGGAGTTGGGAGTCACTGGAAATGCTGGTGCTGCGCGAGCGCGAGACCGTCCTCCCCATCTCCGGAGAATCGGGTCCTTTGCTGTGCTGCATGGTCGTGATGCGGGGATCACATACAGTCGCAGAAGAGTGATAATCGGTCTAGATGTATTGTAGTCGAGAACAAAGAACGCGGGGCGGGGTGAGATAAAATCGGGAATGTGCAGCGTGACTTCAGAGCAGATGAAAGTCACTCGAGTATCCTGAAACGATGCAGAGACCATTGGTCAGCCTTTGGAAAATAAGAAATGAGTTGCACAGCCCATTTTGGGGGCCTTGCGACTTGATTTGTTCTTTTTCCAGCCTGCCTTAACGGTGGATGTCGTAAGATTGCGTCAAGCCACCAAGCGTACGGGAAAAGCAATTATCGAGGACTGAAGAACAAAGGAAGGTTGGGTCGAAGAAACAAAAAAAGCAAAGAAAAGAAAAGAAAAGACAAAGCTGGACGTACCAGCGGGGGAGGCGCATGCAGTCGCAGGATGGTAACGAGGCTAGGACATACCGATGTAACGAACCGTCTAGTAGGATGTAGAGTTCATGTCGCAAAATTTGAGGATAGATAGAGGGCGGGAAATCCGAACAGTCAATGAAGATCTAGGTCGAGCTAGATTGGAAAAGGGGGATCAGGTAGGATTAAGGAGAAGGTGGTTGAGCGGATGGGATGATTGGAGAGAAGCGATTGAAGAAGTAAAAGGGTAAAGATGATGAAGGGAGAAGTAAAAGAGGGAGAGGAAACCAGAAGGTAGAGGAAGAAAGTGTATAAGGAAAGAAAAGGTAGTAGACTGAGGAGGAAGAGAGAGTGTGTGTGAGAGAGGTTAATTGAGTGCAAGGACCTTATGGGAGATGGTGAAAGTTCAGGAGTAACAGTTCAGTCAGTCCATCAGTAGTGTATGTACATAGCAGTAGGTAGAAGACTGACTGATTGACTGACTGGTTGGATTCTACACCGTCTCAGTAAATTAAGATCCGAGGGATTCTTACAATTTACAGACAGACACAGGCAAAAGGCAACCCGAAAAAGCGACTAGCAAAACCAGGAGAGGTGGAGCTCATCCGCTTCAATTCCACCGGGAGGGTCAGCTTTTGTCAAGAAAAGCAAATGAACATCGTGGTGAATGTGGGGACTGGGGACGCTTTGGCTGCTGCACACCAAATTCAGTAGTACCACCATCAGCAACAGCAAAACCACGGACGGGAAAAGGGAGAGAGGGAGAAAGAGAGAGTGCCGTGTATGTATGTTCACCAATTTCACACCGTTCAAGTGTATCCGCTCTATGAACCGCATGGGTCACTGAAAAAAGCAGTTTATGCAGTACTAGTTGCATGTTGGCTAGTTAGAGTTTCAAAGTAGTGCATCTCTTTGCTTTTCCCCCCACGAGTCGGAATGCATCAAGCACGAGGGCTCTGGTGCGATCAACATTGGCTTCGGTGTCGCCACCGACTTGAGACCTTGTCGGGTCAGGAACACCTTGGCCTCAGATGTCGGTTTCGGGGAGTC
This sequence comes from Aspergillus homomorphus CBS 101889, assembly GCF_003184865.1. Classification (NCBI taxonomy): domain Eukaryota; kingdom Fungi; phylum Ascomycota; class Eurotiomycetes; order Eurotiales; family Aspergillaceae; genus Aspergillus; species Aspergillus homomorphus. Next base: position 160,844 of record NW_020291939.1, on the reverse strand, counting down.
AATCCATGGACCAAGCTGAGGGCTGCAACTAGTTCGCCCGATAAGCGGCCAGCAACCGTGGACAGTATTCCACGGTTCCAAATTCGAATTTTGATAAACAGCCACCGCCTGGGTTTACCGAGCATCATCCGGGATCACGGTTGGGATGTCCATTGCTCATGACTCTGTGAGCAGTGAGCAGTGAGCACGAGAAAGAGAAACCCTATTCCCTCCATTCGGTGGTTTCCATGAGCCAACGTCCAGGAGTGGTCGATTGCGACTAGAAGCAAATAAGAAAAGGCACCGAAGCCCCAAGAAAACCGACGATCTCCAGACCCGAACTAGTGAATTGGCCCCACCAGGCAGGCAGGGAAAAGATGGGAAAAAGGGAACCCTCAGGAGACTTAAGGAGACTAAGGATTCTAAGGATTCTCTAACTAAGGATATCGTCCCGACTGCAGGGGCACGAGGAGAGGCGGAAGGGTTTAGGGGGCGCCACTGTAAGCCTCTCTTTCTCTCTCTCTTTCTCTCTCGCCTCTCGTAGCGAGCCGTGTCTCATTTCTTTTTCCGTACGCCTTTTTATCTTTGATTTGATGATTAATTCTTCGGCCACCACCACCACCACCATCACCACCAAAGAATTGCATGGTTGATGCTTGTTTGGTAACCACAGGCTTAGTACCTCCATTCTTATAGCAGAAGTAACGGTACCGGATATAACCGAGAAAATCAAATAATTAATTCAAACACACCATCCGTCCGTGATCCCGCTTCAAGTTTCGGCTCTCACCTTCCCGAACTCGGTCTCAAGCCCAGCTGGCAATTCAACCTAAACTCTGATTGCAACTATTACGGTTGTATCCCCCAATCATGGCCCTGGTCTGTGGCGGGCATGACCAATCAAGCCACCACCATCACTGTAGCTGTCTCAATATCTAAGAGACATAGGATAATTATACCGACATGTTCTGCATAGAGAACCGGGTGGCATATTCGACTCGAGAACAACTCCTTTTTCGCCTATGTTGTCTGCGCAACCCATCTACCCCAATTACCCCCGGGGAAGGGGAGGGACGCGCAGTCGAACGGTGATCGCCAAGCTGACAAGGGAGATCACTGGTGGGTGCACTGATGATGATCCTGGGACATGCCTCTCTGGTCCGCCTGGATGTCTCCATTACCCCATACACTACAGGATTTCTGCTATGGCCCATGGGGCTAACAGTTAAAGAAAAAAAAAAGAGTGAGGAGGGGACGCCTTGACAAATCCACGACGTCTATCAGATCTACCTATGGCCTATGCCTCTATCGGGCTCAACTCCTAACAGCACTTTCCTTGTCTAGCCTTCTGCTACGGTCTTTCCTACACTCACGAGTCAGGGATTCCCTGCTTTTGACTTTCGCATACTCTTTCCCCCATCTCTTGCCGTGCATACACCCTCTCACACACGGCCTCGGGACTAGGGCGGCGATTTCAAATTCTATTGCGCCCGTCTCCGCCTTTGGTTTACGAGTCACTGATCATGCTCACGCTCTTGGTTTGTGAGTAAGTCGAAAGAGACTAACTAAAGTACTAACCCCATGAATCCCTGCTCTTCTGCACCAGTGGAGCGGCGAAACTGGCAACTAGGGGCCCAATCAAGGGAAACCGTTTCCCGTCCTTCTTCAGCGGGTTGACCATGTCGTGCTTCCATAATCCATACCTGTGGTCCCGATGGCTGCGATCCATTCCGTTTGATGCACAGTAACCCTTTCCGGGTAAGCCAGCGGATAGTTAATCGGGTACAGCTCGTCGATGGCGGCCTATGATTGGGTTCCAAACACCGATTTAATATACACTGGTGGGCATCAACAATCCACCAGCCTGCCCATGGCGGGTGGAGGAGGGCACAATTGATCTCTCGAGCGAGAGCTGGGAGGATTTTAGGCTGGTGTTATCGGTCTGCTTGGGTGTTGCTATATTCAGCACTGCCGTAGGCCCGCGGTTTCCTCGTGGCTGAGATAGTTTAACCTAATATCAGCCGCTGAGGGTACTGAATAACTCGGCGTGGTAGAAAATGCACCAACACAACACCACACCACGATATAATGATAGCATACCTTTGGCATCACAAGCCCATGAGTCATTCCACTCCGTATACTGTATAGCTTTGCATCATGCCAGAGGCTTGTTCGTAGATTTGTCGGCAAATGAGGTGATCCTGCCCCGCTCCAGAGGCTGACTGATTTTTGAGATCTCAGCCCACGTATGTGTTGTCCGCCTTACTGCACAATAGATCACTAACACGTCGCCCCTAGTAATCGGTGCTGCTAATCACTCTTCCAAGATGGTTCACTATTTCCAAATACCGATTTACCCAGATGTCTAAGACTGACCTACCTCTCAAAGCCGCATATATGCCCCAAAAGAAGCGGCTGCTATATCCGCCATCCACACCTAGTCCCTTGCACTACCCACCTCAGGATTTGGATTACTGCTTATACTAAATAGCTCACTCCATAGATCCAAAGCAAAAACCCCTCCAACATCGCCACAGACCCGAACATGTAACACAAACCATCAAGTAACCCCCTCCCCCCGACAACGATAGATCCTCAGCTGAAACCGCCAAGACACCTTATTTCCATTCCGACTATTAAACCCCTCCCTTCCCTGTGCATTGACCTATCTACCTGCGACCCCAAACAATCCTCAATGCACAGGGCATCGCGGCATATCCGGAGAAAGCAATAAAACTGACGCTGACGCTGACGCTGACACTGACACTGACACCGACACACGAACTAAAAACACAGGTTCAAACCAAGCCCCTCAACCGGCCCCGATCATGCAGCCTATGCTTGTAACCCAACCCCAATCCAACCAACCATAGCTGCATAGTAAACCGACCTCAAACCAACACGCCAAGCCAACTAGAACCCGTCAGGAATAAGCAATAAGCCTCAGCCCCCAACAATCCTATTACTTAGGTAGTACAGTATACTTGCATACACAATCGACCCACCAACGAAACAGCACAGCCCAAACGTCATGATTCGGGAAAGGGAAAGGGGACTAAGCGAGACGCGCATTAGTGCCTGGGGCAAGCGGACGGGATTGTGATTCATCGAGCTTTACCTCAACATGCATATATGCATGTAGGTGTAATTCGTTCCATGGGCTAGTCTACTGTACTCATGTAGTTAGCGTTGCAGGGATGTCTTGTCGAAGTTTCAGGTCGTATGATATGGTTTGGCTGGATCAAGGGCTTCATCTCGCTACTACATTCCAAGAAACTACAGCTATGAAATCGATGAGGCACTACTGCAATTCAACGTCATACTCATACCAAATATCCCAGCCTTCTATTCGTACCTCAGCTCCATAGCAAGGCCAGGTCGATCGACATGTAGTCTACTGTACACAGACCAAACCTACCCCCAAAGCTAACCACGAATCTGACATCAGCACATGACCTCTCCTCTACAGTACAGACAGAGAACACAGATACCTAGCTTCGCACTCGTTCTCAGCACAGCCCCCCAACGCACTCCTCTCAAACATACACACATACATACAGACACACATACATAACAGACACAGCCGTCTCTACGTACCACGACATCAAACCTGTCCGATGCACCAACGCATCCCCGAAACAACAGCTAAACCACCATAAATCAACCAATTCATGATGTACTGTACATCCAGAGCTGCGTACTCCATCTTCCCGCTGCCTTCCGAGCCTTCGAACCCGTCCAGACTACCGTCCCGAGCCTATAGTAAATGAGCTTCCTCCGTGTAACATAGCCAATTGATGACTTGGATTACTCGTAGAATGATCGATGTGAAGAAATTGACCGCCGATCAAGTAGTGATCGACCCGGTCTAGCCTGCCATTCTAGACATCGAATCCAATGGCTTCTCTTACTTCAGGTGTTTCAGTTTGATAGAAGGGTGGGAGACGGTTGGCTTGCGAGGCTGCAGGCAAACTGCATATTACAATGAGGTATTATAATCTACTTAGGTATTTAGCACGGAGAGGGGGGAGGGATATAACCGGGCATACTCATATTTTCTTGTGTTTCAGGATCCCTGAATGGCAGGGGGGGGGGGGGTGGCCTTATGCTTGGCATTCCTATGAGGATCGGCCCTTCTCGGAGGGTATATTTGTTTCGGATTATAGTCGCGATAGCTGGGGTTGATGGGTCGGGTTCATACATGTATTAGGGAAGGCAGAGCAAGGTAAGCGACGATACTCATCTACGAAAGCAAGCACACTAAATGGATGTGAAAATTTGGATTCATATTGCATAACTCGTACATGGACGATGCTAATTATCCCCGCTCGTAAGCTTTTGCAAAGGATGCTTTTATTTTGTAGGCATGGCCAACGAAAAAATAACGATTTTTGGCGCCTCTTGGGCTTCTTTGGGCACTCGGCCTTCCTCTTTTTTTTTTTTTTTTGTGCTTTTCTGGGTATATTTTTCTCTTCTTCGTAAGCTTCGTAGATACCGTTTAGTGTTCATCCCGTCATGTAGCAATTCCAGTGGTCAAGAGCGTAGGCAACACCACTGGCGAAGAAACTCAACTCGTCAGGACCAATGTTGACGGCATCAGAGGCCAGTCTCTCTGAGAGGATATTCTCAAGCTTGGTAAGGAGCTTCTGGTTGATGACGCTTTCACCGGGCCCTGTTGAAGTGCCCTTGACGTGGCTGAGATCAACAAGCTCGTTGAATTCCTCTTGGGCGACGATATTGCGGAAGAGCCCGATAACGTGGTTGAGCGCGTTATCGATATATGCACCAGTGGTGCCGTCTTCATCCAAGTAGGGTGTTTGCGCACGACCCGACTTAATGTCGTCAGCCCGACAGCGAAGGCGGGATCTGTACCCAGGATCATTTAGCCCATTAATGCCGTTCATGTAAGCAACGAAGAGGCTCTTGTCCAGGTCAACAGCATCATCAGGGTGCTCTTCCGGGAGCTGCTTCAAGGTTTCCAGGATGAGGCTATCGTCCCCCTCGTAGTCATCAGGGTGGTCTCCAGGACCTGTGCCCTCTTGCAGTCGTAGGGTACCTGATGCTCGTGCCAACTCCATCAATTCATGGCAGGTTAGCCCGGCCTCGGGACTTTCATCTTCTTCAAGCTCTGGCGCTTCGATATAGCGGATGTTCGCATCGAACTGTACATGAGCTCCGAACTCAATGATGAGCGAGCCGTCCAAAGACGCGGCGTCGTCATCTTCTACATCTGATTGGGACATTGTGTCAGAAATTTCATCCCACTCTGAAACTTCAGACATATCATCATCCGACTCATCAAAATTATCGTCATAGTCGTAATCAGATTCTTCAGATGCATAGCCAGACTCAGACTCTTCGGCTTCCTCGATTTCTGAATATGGCCTTTTCAGAATGGGTTTCAAGATCGACTGAAGAGGCGCCGTTATCGCGGGCACAAGAGCTGGAGCACCAAAAGGATTGGGAGCAGTTGTAGTAGTTATAGGGGCAGAGTATTCATCAGATGCATAGCAACTGTCATGGGAGATTGATATCTCCAACTGGGAAAATGTCGATGAAAGAGACTCCCATGACTTCTTGTTCATGTTTTGACTGCTCATGGCGATATTGCAAATGTCCCGATGCTGGCTTGTCCCGGAGATCTGCGCCGAAGCTCAAAGAACTGGCCCCGGCTGGGACAATGAACTGAGATGTAAACCGAAAGAGTTTAAATCCCACCCGTACCTGTCCTGGCGACTGGCGACTGGGAACAAAGAAGGTGCTTTATAGGACGTGAACAAAGAAACTTTTTTTCGCGTTCAAACCGTGGCTTCCAAGGCCCTCAATGGTTTTAAAGGAGTCCATCGTGAAGCAAAAAAAACTGGGTGAATAGATCACCTAGTGAGAGCCGAAGAGGCCCTGGACAAGAATAACGTTGATAGACATATTTGTTTTGTATGAGTTCGCTTCAGTTTCAATGTTGATAGAGGTTGTGGCACATGCACAAGTGGTCGTTCCCGGCGTAAGCAGTCAAATGACAACGTTTTAGTCCTTCTTCCTTCAAAATGCGGCTGTTTTTGATGGAGGATTTCGAGCGATACATATAGGCTGTGGACCACTTTTTGTAGGGCGACCGAGTCAAGAGTGCAGTATCTGACGGCAATCAAATACTACGACGCGTAGTGTTTGAACGTGCTCCTCAGTTTTGGGGACGTGCGATGGGGTTCTTGACTGTGGATAAAGAGCCAAGGGAGTAGTTCAATTCTCAATGAGGGGCAGGAACCGATGAACGACGCGCAGGCACTATAAGGTCATGCCCACTTTCCGTGGGGAGTCGTTGGCAATGTTGAAGCGGGGGCAGGGGGCGAGGGGTAGCTGATGAGCAGAACCCGTCGGCAGTTCTCGTAGACAGGCGCTTAAAAGAGCATAAGAATCTCGACCTGACTTCACGTCGAGAAGTGTCTGGAAAAGATGAGAATAGCACGGGACAATAGTGCTTGTGAAGAGAAGAGAGATTAGAAACAAGGCGAACCTCAACTGTCAGATTTCCGTCATCACCGGGCACCTGACTTGGGCTTATTGCCTCCCCTTCCGGCATTGGCGTCGGCCCGGCGTCGGAAATTCCCGGAATGGCTTAGCGCGCGAGAATCGCACTCGCGTCTTTTCCCGGATTGTCGTCATCCTGAGTCAGCTCGGAGTATCTCAATCCCGTTCCGCAGTCAGTGCACTTAATCTATTGACACATGCACATGAGGGATTGCTCTGTTGTACAGTAACATGATTCACATACCGAAAAATGTTGATCTGGATTCTGGAAGATGTCCTGAAAGCATTGGAAGTCCGTGTCTCCATTTCGTTAGGATTTAAGTTATAATGTGAAAGGTCGAGGGTAAGATTTTGGGTGACTTGAACTATGGTATATATTTTGAGAACAACGAGCATTTTCTTTACTCTATCTCAGGTTTCCATCTTTCATGGAAAACATGACTGTAACTGCCCAACTAACGTTGTGAGGGGTGGTATGATTCTCGTTTAAGATCGCCTGATACATAGCTATAATACACTCTTAAAATGGGTGATACGCAATGTCGCTCGAAGCTGACATGGGTGCGCTCAGAAGCTCCTGCACCAAAGAGTAGCCCCGTCTTGAAGATTCAACCGATTGTACAAGAAGATAGGTTGCATCGACTCTCTTCTCAGGCAAGGAACGATGAGCAACCTATGATTGCCTCCGAAGTAAGGTTAGAGAGTGCAGTAAATGGACTGGTAGACATCAAGACGGGCGTTGAGACTACGGGCAGCCTTGGGGGGAGAGACGCTTGTTCTCGTGGCATGAGTCGCCCCTTGGACGGAAGTAGATTTGCCATCGAAGACCAAATTGATAAAAGACCAAGCTCCAAGCAGCGAGACTCAACTCATCTCTGAGAGGACGTCGGATTCCATGAATCCGGCTGCCAGTTCTCACCTGGACCACTGGCCGCCTTTGCCCAAGGGTCGTGCTTTGCAGTCCGCTTTTCCTTCTTTTCGTTTTGAGGGGCAGGAGGATCAGCCTTGCTTGTCTGTTTCTCAATCTTGGGAGGATTCATCGTCGCGTCGCTGGTCTGAGTAGCCGGGGCAGGCTGCTGAGTCTGTGGCTTGTCAAGATAAGAGGGCTTGCTTGCCCAACGCTCATCAGCAAGACGAGCCAATTCCTTGATTTGAATCTGTCGAAGGATGTCCTGCTGCTGTTCCTGGATCGATGGAGGGTCTGCTCGAACGTATCGGAGCCACTGGTGCCATTGTGCTAGAGTGAAGGCCTTGTCAGTCTCGAAAGAACTTGGCTAAGGAGAATGACTTGAGGTCGAACTTCGGGCTGCAAGCGTGGTCGCAGCCCGGGGGCATCACTCACGGCTAACTTCGACATCGGAAAGGTGGGTCTTCGGATCGCATTTGACGATGCGACGATATCGGTTGGCGTTCAAAGCATCTTTAAATTCCCAATATGTGTTGCCTTTGAGATCGTGGCCTGTCATGTGCGTCGCAATGTCAGCTCGGGTCTTGCTGCGAAGCGGTTCGACAGAGCGGACATACCGACAAGGTAGGAAGTGCGCCACGGCAACTTCAGGCTCTTCCATTTGAACCAGAGACTATTAATTGGACTCATTTACCCGATAGATCTGTGAAATAATTGGGAGAAAAAGTGTCAGGCAGCAACCGGAGCGTCTGTGTGATGAGAGGCAGTCACTCATCCACTCAGAACGGAGTTATTTGATGGGAATAATTACTGGAAGAAACAATAAATTGCGGCCGGACGTCATCGGCGCATACCGGCCGGTACGAGAGATACGAAAGGTCGTATTGGCTGCGTATTACGAGGCCCAGATTCCCGCATTCCGCCTGTTGCCCTCGTTTTCTCCATGTGTGCGCCCTCGACTCGACTCTACTTCGACTCTCCTGTCCTTCTCCTCTGCATGATCAGGAGTGTGTTCTCTCTCGATCGGACTCGCTTATCTTTCTCTTCTAGCAAGCCATTCTGTGCTGATCCCTTCACATTCCATTCCAAGCTCGCATCCGTTCGATCCGCCAGTCTTCTCTCCTAAGCCACCCCTGTGACGTACCGCGGTTCGTCCCACTGCAGTTAGGCACTATATAAACAGAAGCCCTACACTGCCCCCCCTTTCCACCCCCTATTTCAGCGCCAACTCGCATCTTCGGTGCTTCTGGAATCCTTCTACATGCTTCAGACTCTGTGAACAAACACGGCTGAGTGTGGTACAATGGCTTCCGTCACATCCTTGGACAAGGACCTGCGCAATTTGCGCTTGTCCCGCTATACCCCGCAAGCAGCCGCGGAAATCCGCAGCTGGATTGAAGAAGTGCTCCATGAAAAACTCCCCGCAGGCGATCTTCTAGATGCCTTAAAAGATGGAGTTGCTCTTTGCAGGTAAGATCTGGAGTGTCCCTCTGGAGAAATCCTTTCCAGGGATCGCAAACTAAACGCAGCCACTCACAGACTCGTCAACCTCGCCGTATCCCCGGGCGTCAAATACAAGCAGTCATCCATGCCCTTCGTGCAGATGGAGAACATCTCCCACTTTCTGCGCGCATGTCAAATGCCACCCCTCAGCCTTCCCCCGCATGACGTCTTCCTGACCGTCGATCTCTACGAGGCCAAGGACCCCGCCCAAGTGCTTCAATGTCTCACCTCGTTCAGCCGACGGGCCAACGCTCTCCAGCCCAGCAAATTCCCCTACGCCATTGGCCCGCAGTCCAAGGGCAGCTCCCTCAGCCCGCATGTGACGGGGTCCAGTCAGGGCGGAGCTTATACACCCACCAAGTCGCGCGGATTCGGAGATAGCAGCTCGAGCCACACGAGTCCGGCGAGGTCACCGCAGTCTGTAAGCACCTGGAGCAAAAAGTCGGACGAGCATACCACGGCCCCCGCTTGGAACATCCACCAATATGGCTACATGGGTGGAGCCAGTCAGGGAAACCAGGGTGTCGCATTCGGTGCGCGGCGACAGATCACCACCGCGTCCCCCCATGTCCCCAGTCTAGCGGAGAAGGAGAAACGCCGGCGCGAAGAGGAAGAGAGAAGACGGCTGCAGGAACAGGAGGAGCAGCGCCGGCGCCAACAACAACAGGAGGCGGATGAGGAGCAAGCCCGACTTGAAGAAAAACGCCGCTGGGAGGAAGAAACGGCACGCACGCGAGAGCAGGAGCGACTGCAGGTGGAAGAGGAACGAAGGCGCTGGGACCAGCAACAGCGCCAATGGCAAGAAGAGGAGCACAAGCGTCAGCAGGAGGAGCGGGAGACGGAGGAACGGCTGGAGAAGGAGCGACTCCAGCGTCGCGAAGCGCAGGATAGCCGTCTCAACGGACAGTTCCTCAGTCAGTACCAAGCGAGCATGGCCGGGTCCGGCAAGCCCGCCGCGACGTCCGAGTCGCAGGAGCGACAGCGCATCCGACAGATGGAGCATGATCTGGAGCGGGCCAAGGAGCGCGAGCGCCAGTACGAACGCGAACGGCAGGAAGCCCGCGCAACGGCGTCGCCGTCCCCCGAAACAGCCCGGAGCCCGCGGCCCGTGCCTGTGCCTCCCAAGCCCAGCTACGACCTCTCGTCATTAGAGCAAGAACGCAAACTCCTCCGCGGCGAGTGGCAGAAGCACCAGCAGGATGACGCACCCACTCCAATCGCCGAGAGTCCCTCCAGCCCCCCTCCTCCATCCCTACCGCGCCGCCCTCTCCCCGAACCCACCGAATCCAAACCCGCTCCTCCTCCGCGCCCCCTTCCGGACCCAGCAGCCTACGCCACCGCCAACACCACCACAAAGGCTACCCCCCCTCAATCCCCAACCCGCAAACCCGTGCCCTCAGAAAGCCGCGTCGACCGATTCCTGTCATTCAACAAACCCCCGACCTCCCCTAAACCCACCACCCACCGCCCCAGCGACTTCACCACCACCGCAGAAGTCGACGCCGAGAATAGCCGCCGCCTCGCGGCGCAGCAGAAGACCAAAGCCGGCGGCTGGGCCTCCAAGTCCCTGCTGGAGCGCGAGATGGAGCGCGAGCGCGAACGCCAGCGCGAGTGGGAGGAGAGCCAGAAGCAGACGCAAGAAGCCGCCGCCAGGGGCCTGCGCGATGGCTCGCTGGGCACGGGACCCGGCCAGGGCGCCTGGGACGTGCACCAGTATGGCTACATGGGCGGCGACAATCAGAACCGAGGCGGTCCCGGGCTGGGTGTCGGCGGCGCGAGACGCCAGATTATCGGGCACAGACCCTCCCAGTGAAACTTGACCTTCCGGCCTATCTCTTTTCTAAGAGAGCTTCAGAGACTGGACTCGTTTCTTTGCTGTTGGAGAATTTGATCTGGAAATGTAGTTCGGTTCATAGTAATATCGGAATCTGGAGGTTTTTGTTTTTGAGTAAGGGGATGGAAGAGGTTTTGTCCTGTATACCCGTTTTGTACGATTTTATTTCTTTCTCGCTGTGAGCATAGTAACTTGAAATTCATATGCAGTTTTGTGTGCGCTGGCGGTTGCGGATGGATCCGGTTGGGAAACCCTAGCTTAGTGAACTCGGACTCGAATGTAAATACCAGATCTTAGGCAATCTTGAAACCCATAATGGATGCATGAACTTAGTTTCGAATATGACTTGTGACAGTAGGTAGGGTATCTATTTGGCTAGGTATGAGAAGAGCGTTCACAAAAAATACGTCCGAAATATAAAAGCAACAATGAAACAACATGAGAAAAGAAAATGACCGGACCTATACGCAGAATAACAGACAGACAACAAAACACCTTGCTTCCCCCCAAAATCGCAGCAGGAACCGCTAACTCCAACATAGTGGCAATAAATGCCCAGTTCAAATCGAAGCTACCGTCATGCCATGCTCCTCATTCCCCTGCGTGAGCGGGATGATCTCGTCGACCAGCAACCACAATCTCCGCCCGCTCTCCAGCAGCCACGCCCACTCGATGTCGCCTGCGTGCCGGTCAGCCTCCCTCTTTTTGCGCCCGTCATGGGTCGGGCGTCCCTCGCGGGCCATGATCCCCGTCCCGACGGCCTCTTTCAGCGTCGGCGTCACGGTTAGCATGTCGTTGTCGGCGAGGAGGATGATTAGTGTCTCCAGCGTGATTGAGATTTTGGCGTTGTCGGCCGAGGAGTTCGTGTTGGCGGCGTAGGGCAGGAAGCAGTGTTCCAGCTTGGCTTGGCTGAGGTATTCGTCGTCTGTGTCGGGGGCGGCGGACTCGCGCATGCGGAATAGCAGGTACTCGCAGAGGGTGGTCAGAGCCGCTGGGGTGAAGTGCGGGAGGGCGGTGGGGCTGATGAAGGCTTGGTAGGAGGGGAGCGGGAGGTGACGGATGTTCTCGGCGAAGAGGTGGTACAGCTCTTCAAGGGAGGTGAAGTGTTCTGGGATGGTCTCTGAGACAGTCGAGAGAAGGTGGAGGAGGCGCTGGCGGAGGGTGAGGGAGCGCATGCCGCCGAGGGTGCAGGGGTCGGCGTGCATGGTGGCTAAGTGCTCCGGAGGGATTTGGTTATCTGGTCCATAGCGTTGAGAGGTGGGATCGGAGTATTTGAACGTCCCAGTTGGTGTACCGTAGTTGGCAGGTGTCATGAGGTTCGCTGGGGTGGTGAAGATGGTAGGCTCTGAGTGAGTGCCTTGGGGACGAGTGCCTCGTCGGGGTCGCTTTGACTGCCGGAGGGCAACACCACCACCTCGCGGAGTCCCTGTGCCGCCGCGGCCACGACCACGACCGCGACCGCGTGTTTGCGGAGTTCGTGGCAAGATGTCAACGTCGTTATCGTTTGTCGTGGTGGAATCTTCGACATCGATACTATCCTCGTCGTCCTCATCGTCGGTCAGATAGTCCCCGTATTGCTCTGCGTCAATGTTGACCTGCATCCCGCGCTTCTTACTATTGGCACTGTGCTTTTTGCCTTTCTTGAGCTCGTTCTCGAAGACTTCGCGGAACTCATTGGAGCAGGTGATTCCCCCATCGGCAAAGATGGACCTCACAATTCGGCGATTACGGCCGTAGACGGCGCTGCCGCCCTCGATGTAGCGGCAGATGAGACTGTCCTTGAGTATCTGATCGGCCGTATCATTTTTCTTGGGTTTGGTACTGCGTTTTCTGACGTCGACATCACTGGTACTCGTGCTAGATTCCTTGATCTCTGTCCACTGCCTACGGCGCTCGTTCCAGTCACTTTCGAGCACCTCGCACATGAATTCGAGCCAAATCCGCCAATGTTCCCATCGCTCGTGATGTAGGACAGAGCAATTGAATGCCCAGCCTACAGCGTGCCAAAAGTCCTCCGCACGGGACCATATAGATTGTGTCTTACCCAGGTCGAGATTCAGCGGCGTCATTGTCTCTTCTGTGACTGTGTTGGGGGAGGCAGGAGCGTCGTCTGCACCGCGACGTCGCCGGCCATGGCGGGATGTCTCGAAGTGGGTGAAGGAGAATGCGAGCCCAAAATTGGCAGCCTTGGGCCCAGCGAGAGCGTTTGTTAGGCGGAGGAGACGGAGGGCAGCATTAGGGGCTTCTTCCTCCTCGGCTGTCTTTGCGCGGGTGGTCGTCGAGGGGTGGATAAGGATGGTCGCGGCAACATGTAAGTGCTGAGGAGGCGGAACAAAGGCTGGGGTAGAGGCGATAGTGCCAGCGGTAAGAATTTCTAATAGGAAGTTGAGGGCTTGTGTATCTGACGACAGATCTCAGCAGTTGCGGACAAAGGAGTGGGTATTGTCAGAAGAAAACATACATAGCTTCTCTTCGAGGAAAATGCCGGAGTGCTCAACCAGCTCGAAGGGTAGTGGTTTGACAGGACGATAGAGAGGCGAAGCTGCCTCTGTACCATCTGGAATAGCCATTAGGATTATTTGAGACGATGGTGTGAGGGTAAAAGAGGAGGAAGAGATGCGATGCGCGGGGAGAAAGAATCGCGCCGATAATGGCTGATAGTCTTCAAAGAAACACGACGCTTATCGATAGCCGCAGGGAGCGTGTCGCAACACGTCCGGCTCACCGCCTGCCTCATTTGTCATGTATCAGGCATCAGAACAATGAGAGACTGCTTTACTAAGTCATAAGACAAATTGAAAGGGAATCCCTGTTACAATCTGATTATGGTAGCCTAAGTCAGTGATCTTGATACGCCCCAAGATGCATTTAGCAAAAGAAGAACTAAGCCGCCACTAGCAGCGTCTGGAAACAAAACAGAAAAAGAAAGTGGCGCTGCCCGGAATCGAACCGGGGCTGGCACGGCCACAACGTGACGTCATACCACTAGACCACAGCACCTGTTGTTGTGAAAGAGGTTGCAGCTTGATGATACAAGAGCAGCATCACAAGATCTAGATATATTGGAGCAAGCAACCCCAATTGCACTCTTTCTACTTCTGAGCTACTCAATTAGTTAACATCCTGCTTGTTTATAATCCCGACTTGGACTCCGCCTCTCATACTCTGACAGCAAAAACAAGTTGTACCTTGAAGGGTCTGAAGTTCTGAAGTCGCCATATCCTCAAAAAACTCACCAATTCCTGCTGAATGTGATCCATCAGCTCCCGCAGCATCTTGCTGTCAGGGCCATCACTATTGCGACCTCTCCATTGAAAACTGCGACTTGCAGGGTCCCACGATCCCTCCGTAAGTTCGGTAGGATATTCAAGCCTCCAGCCCCCCTGCCCTTTCAAAGTGTCGATTCCAAAGTGTATTTCATCAATAATCTGCTTGTAAGCGACTATAAACACCTTCTGCAGATTCCGATACCGTGCAAGCATATACCCAAAATGCTGCGGTCTCTCCCGAAGTATCTTTGCGGACAATGCAAGATACTTCAAGGGTGGATGTATGACGGGCTTGTGGAGCAGCTGAGGTAACCTCCGAATTGTCTTCAAATCCTCGTACCAGAACTCACTCCAGTATCTTGCTGCTACATAGAGTATGTCTGTTTCCGGGTTGAAGAGGCGGGCGAAAGTGGTAGTCCGTTCTTGACTCTGGCATGGCCAAAGATCGAGGCCTTGCTGGACTCCCCATGATAAAGCGATTTTGTGAGCCTCACGATTGACGAAGTAGAGCGGAATATTGATCTGGAGAGGGGCCACTTGGCCGTGCTGGAAATTAACATATCGTTTTTCGTCGGTGATGATGTCGTGCTCGCAGACACCACAAGTCCAGCGCGTCTGATTATAAAAGTAAAGAGGTTGTTCCTCGATGGGAGCAGGAAGGGCGTGCTCCCAGATCATCAAGCGAAGTTCGGTGGGGAGCTTTGGAAAGAGAGGGAAAGAAGTTGGTGCCATGGCTAGATATTGACCTTTAGTGTGTTTCCAGTAGGAGATATATGGTTCTCGGCGCCTGGGGAAGGAAAGACTTACTTAGAGGGCTTTGAAATGCTCGTTGCTTCCGGGTCTGAGATTCTGTAGTACTTAATTGATCTCCGGAGGTTGGCCGCTTCGCTTAGATGGCAGCTGCTCCAACAAAAGGCGTTGATATTGTAAGTAAGAAACCAGCCTTGTCTAACTGGATGTGTGAACAGGGTTGGTATGAGGATGGTTAGGCGTTGGTCTTAGATTAAGATCGAAGATCACTAGGAGGTGGTCCTAGCTCGTGGTAGAACTGGTAGTAACACCTCAATTCGAACGGTTACCAGATGAGATAGTAAGATCGATTTCATTCTTATGGTGGCTCAAGCTCACTGAAGATGACTTCCTCTCACGAGAAGCTCCATGATGAAGCGTCCAGCATTTAGTATCTGGACATGTCATAGTCTATACTCATCGAGAGTTTGAGCATAGAGAGAACCGTCTCACAATTACCAGAATTACTTTCTCCACAGCAGTTATAGCAACGCCCTTTCCTTTCCATACATCTTGACTATTACGTTGAGTCCTTGCTGTTCACTGCTGTCAGATACGATTTTCGATCGCAGCAACACTTATTGATGCCAAGCCTCACTTTCAAGACACTTCAGAGACAAACACTTTTGTGAGTGAAACTCACATGATCGACGCATAGGGGAAAACTTCCAGCAGATATCACTTCCCACCCAGACATGCAGCAGTCTAGCATCATACGAAAGTTGGACAAGGAGTCTGAGGTGAATACAACCATGAAACAGAGGTGTGATCATTGTCCCCTCGCCGAGCAGACCAAGACCTGAAGAAAAGCCATCACGTCCAAGAACACGGCGTAGCATCTCATAGCCAAGCACATGGAATAGTGATTGAGATGATTGAATGGTGAGATTCCGAGAAAGCCCGCGACATGCCAGTCTTACATTGTCAACTGACACTCAGTCGCGTGCCTGAAGTGAATGGCGATCCTCGTCTATAGGTGCCTGATGCCCTGCGCCTGACGCAGTCAAACCGACGTTGTACATGGGTTGCATAAAAGACGGCAATGTCGTGAAGACTACATGTTGAATTGTAACGATGTACTGGTATAACACAGAGTTCCAGCTTGATTTACCGCCAATTGCGATCTGCTGTGCCGTTTGTAACTGAATGTTTCAGCGTTCGAGCTGCGCACCCCTTTGCAATGAGCCCGGGCTTTCTTCTCTATATAAATCCTATTAGATGTCCAGGGAAGTCTTCTGTGCGGAACGCGGCTCGGCTCGTACCTTGACATCGTAGGAATTCTGTCACTTTTATGATCGTCGAGCCGCAACGAGGAATGTGACCAGGTCAGAAGCTTGCAAGTCTTGATCTATTGGAGGGTAAGTCTCCGAGTGCTACTGTAGGATCCGCAACCCGCAAAGAAAGTTTCGGATGGTTTACTGCATCTCACGTGGTTCAACATCTAGCATAACCTTATTTTTGAGGTGCATATCAGGGTTACACGCTCTTCTGTTTGTACAATATTGCCCTCACAAGTGTATTGCTCTACTAAGTCAATCAACAATGGGTGTGTTCAGGGATGAAGAGGAGGTGGAGGGGAACTGTCTTCTGCTCAATCGTACAAGAGTGAGCAGGATGGCGAGTCAACATATAAACCCTGAACTCAGGGCTTTGTCCCCATGAAATTGAGGATAACCAAGTTCCTTAAGCTAAGATAATCGTCAATCATGATCTGGAATACTATTATTCAATTTGCTCTCGTTGTGCTCAGCATTCTCCCAGTCTGGGGTCTCCCAGCTGTGGACGTTGACCATGCCGAACCTCAGGCCTCCGACAAATATGTCTTCGCTCACTTCATGGTAAGCCAAAGCAACTTACACTCTTCAGCACCGCATAGCACATGAATGCTAAGTTCTTAGGTCGGGATCGTCGAGAACTACCAAGTCGACGACTGGATCGCCGACATGAAAGCCGCCCAAGCCATCGGCATCGACGCCTTCGCCCTCAACTGCGCCAGCATCGACAAATACACCCCCACACAACTCGCTCTGGCGTACCAAGCCGCGCAGCAAGTCGGCTTCAAAGTCTTCATCTCCTTCGACTTCGCCTACTGGACCAACGGCGACACAGCCAAGATAACAGCTTACATGCAGCAGTACGCCAACCATCCAGCGCAGATGCAATACAAGGGCGGGGCAGTGGTAAGCACCTTTGTGGGTGACAGCTTCAACTGGGGGCCGGTGAAGCAGGGCACCTCGCACGCGATCCATGCCCTCCCACACCTCCAGGATCCAGCCGAAGTATCCAGCAACAACGCTCGATCCGCCGACGGGGCGTTCTCCTGGTACGCGTGGCCCACCGACGGCGGAAACAGCATCATTCAGGGCCCGATGACGACGATCTGGGATGATCGGTACGTCAAAGACCTAGCAGGGGCTACCTACATGGCGCGTAAGTCTGTCTGAATCTGCCCCGGTGCCGCAGTTTGCTAACACAGCGAGGGACCAGCGGTCTCGCCGTGGTTTGCCACGCACTTCAACAGCAAGAACTGGGTGTTTATCTGCGAGAACCTGCCGACGCTCCGGTGGGAGCAGATGTTGACACTGCGTCCCAGTCTGATTGAGATCATCTCGTGGAATGGTAAGCACATACACTCGTCTCACTTTGGATGAGCTAGCAGCAGGGCCATTGCCCCTGTGAAGATACCATACCTACACTGACCTGTAGACTACGGTGAATCGCACTACATCGGCCCCTACTCCGCCAACCACAGCGACGACGGCTCCTCCAAATGGGCCAAAGGCATGCCGCACGATGCCTGGCGCGACCTCTACCAGCCATACATCGCCGCCTACAAGTCGGGCGCATCCACGCCCCGTGTTGATAAGGATAGCCTCGTTTACTGGTATCGTCCTACTCCGAAGGGTGTGTCGTGCCCGGAGGATAACCTCGGACCACCCAACGGGATCAACATGCTTAGCGACAGTATCTTCGTCGCGACTATGTTGACCAGCCCGGCTACGCTGACGGTGACCAGTGGGTCGAATGCACCGGTGAAGATTGACGTGCCGGCTGGGATCGTGACGTCGAATGTGTCGATGGGCGTGGGCACGCAGACGTTCACGGTGAGCCGGAATGGGCAGACGATTTTGAGTGGGCAGGGGGGCATGGCTGTGCAGAGTCAGAGCAAGTACTATAACTTCAATGTGTATGTGGGGAAGATTTCGGGGGCTTGATGGTGGTCTTGTTTAGTCTGGATAGTGAGAGGGTTAGTCGTTGTCTGCTCGGAATCCTGTTGAGTTGAAGGAAGTTGCCGCTGGAGGATCTTAGGATGACCACTTAGTATGACCTGCTTTTCAATTACGACGGTCTATGACATATTATTGCTAAAATGTGTAGCATTATTAGTAGTCACCGGACTTATATGGTGGTCATAATGTACACAACAGACCGCGCAGAGCCGTAGTCTGATAGAACTAGGGCTACTGTTTACTGTTTATACTCCCTAAGTCTCGGTATAAGGCCACCACGAGGGAGGCTTCTAGCCAAGCTCTCCATCGTTCTGACATATCAACGCACTAAGAAGATAGCAAGACGGCGTCTTAGCTTAACGAACTACTAGTACGTCTATCTCAACTACTCACAAAGAACAAGAAGAGAAACGAACAGGACAACCTACAACAGGCATTACCTTACAATCTACAATACAATTCGACATCGATAACCAATAATCCATTTAAAATAGCATAAAAATCAATCACCACCTCTCCCAAACTATCCTTCAACATCGCCCAGAACAATAGTCCAAAGCAAGCGGTTCGACAGCAGTAAACCACTCACCCACCGAACCGAACCCCAGAATCAAAGCCGAACACTAGCCATAGGCACCCCCCAAATCTTCTGCCCATCATGCCCATCCCCCTCAAGATTATCCTCAATCTCGGTCAAAAAATCCACCAACACCAAATCCTCAGTCCAAAAATGAGTGATCCTGCCCCCAGCAGCCCACGACACAACCCGATACTCCCTGGGCACCTTATCCCCAGCCGCATCCCCATCCCCAGTGATCGCACGAGCAGAGACCCGACGCATATCCTCAGTGAACAAGCGCATCCACTTATTCCAGCAGATAACGCCACCGAACCTCTTCGCGCGCGGGTAGTTCTGCCGCATCGCCCAGAGCTTCGAGCGGAGGTGGTCTGTGGCGCGCTTCCACTGCGCCTCGGACGGGATGGCCGTCTGTGAGTCGACGGTCAGTCTTAGGACGGTTTTCTGTGGGCTGCTGAGGAGCGTGCGGAGCCAGGGGAGCTCCGGGATGAGGTTCTCTTCGTCGCTACCCCCGTTTTGGGATGGGGATGGCGGCGTGCGGGATCGTGATGTCCATCCTCTTCCGCTGGTGCCATTCATGGTTGGGCGCCTGAGCAGGAGGGAGATTTTCTCCGAGAGGGTTATCTTGGGGTCTTCGGGGTCGCTCTTGGGTTCTTCTGTGTTGACGGTTAGTTGGTTGCTTAGACTTGGGGGTCTATGGGGGTTGTAGGGTAGGGGGGGGGTGATGGTTGATTGGTATTGGTCTGGCTTTGGAGGAGAAGGATGGGGCAGGGTGGTGGTGGTTGAGGTTTATATAAAATTCAGATACCGTTGCTTTGCTGGCGTGCACCGGCACGTTCCATGGTGATTACGCTGGGCAGCAAGCCTTCTTTAATGTCAACTGGAATGGTTCATAAAGAAGGGTTGCTTTGCGTGCGTGAGTACAAGGAGCTTGCGCTCTCTGGATAAAGCGGAGGGACTGGGGTTCTCCAGGATTGAAGTATAGGATTTGTTTATCAGAATAACGCGCCAAAGTATGCTCACACCTCTACTTATAATGCTGCAACTGTGTATGACATCTGGAAGAACAGCTCTTTGTCAAGTGCCTAGAACACAAGAAGTCATGGCCGTAGCAGATCGATCAATGTTGGCACTGCAGTGCGCGAGTGCTTTGTACTGTACAATAGCAGCTCTATGAGCTGGGTAGAATTTTCGATTGCGACATCGTCTTTGATGCGAGATACCCGTTTGTCCCCCGTTTGTCAACTCTGAGTTCAACGGCTTGTACCAACTGAGTTTGAGTTGTCTGCCATATAGACGAGAACGCCCCACTGAGGACATTGCACTCCTCCGGACAGTGGTGTGCTGCAGGGGCAGGTTCAACGTATCATCCTGCACCCTGGAAGTAGAAGCCATGCGCAATCCTGAGGGTAAGTTGCTGTGAAAGGTGAGTGCAGACCCCTTTTTACTCATCCAAGGCCATCCCCTAAGAGCCACGAAACCAAGTATGCGACGGTCCTACACCACGACAGAATTACACCGACGAAAATCGCCAGGAACTAATGATGAATAGGATAAATAGGTGGTAGGTAGAGTGTAGTGATGATGATGATGATAGTGAGGATAATATCAAGGGTAAAGAAAGAGAAGGTTTATGCCCCTCCGGTTCCATCCCCTATTTTTGGTTCTTCATCTAGTGTCGCCCGCCGTCCCCCTTTAACGCCATCGCCCATTTTCTTCTTCAGATATATGAAACCACAATTCGATTTGTCTTCATCCCATATTCGGAATGGGAATCCCCGGGCCGAACCGAGGCAGCCCTAGTCTATCCCTCCTTTTCCCTTCACTGCGCATGGAAGGTACCCTGAAAGAGACACCGGTACAGATTGAAAAGATGAGATGCCCCACTTTGAGTTTCCCCGATGTGGGCGGAGATACTATCCCAAAGAGGGGTAATGCTTGTTTCGATGAAAAGGGGGACATGAAGGTGAATGACAAAAGACAACATAGACGCCAAGCGGAGAATATTAGCAAGAATGGAGAAATGAGAAAGGGCAGGAGGACAAGTCTGGGAATTGAAAACATGTGAGTTGGATTAGAATAAGGAAATTCGAGGGGCCGGAGAAGAGAGCGGCTACTCCTCGGGAATGTCAGAGAAAAGCCCTATTCGCAAACGGTGCGACTATAAAGCATGCCAGGTTAATATGCGACACTTCCATCTGAGAAGGCTGGGGCAAACTTACGAAGGGCAATTTCGGAATGACAACCCCCAACGTGGCAAGGAAGTTGATGGTGAAATACGTCAGGTCGTAGTGGGTGTAATGCGTGCTGAGGAGAAAGAGGCAGATCGGCACGCAGAGCAGGAACTTCTTAGTCGGAGTATATTGGTCGCCGTTGTCGATCTGCTCCCACATGTTGAGGTTGTCGTACGCCCCGGCATTGAATTCAAAAGGGATGCCCCGCACCCAGTGAAACATGATGAAAGAGCCGAACATGTAGCTGATGTTGGTAAGAGTCCAGGAGGTTTCTTGCGAGACTCCGGGAATGATGTCGTAGAAGATCTTCAGAGCCACGATCAAGACGAAATGGATGGTCCAGGCACCTAAAGAGTCGTCGTACGACCGTCAGCCACCACGTCGATTATTTGCTGGGTTGGCCGCCGCAATCACCCCCGCCTTTCTTTGTTTTCCCCAAGGGTCGAAACTCACCCTTAGCATTGACCCAGTTCGCATTCAAATTGGGGAGGGCGGCCTGGTCGCTGGTCCGCTCGATGGACTCGGGAGGCTCTTGATAGATGATACTGCTCGACCGTCTCCTCCGCCCAGCCTTGCCTGAAGACATATTGGATTCCGGAGTTAGCCGATGCCGGCCAGTGTCGACCTCCGGAGGGAAGGAGATGGCACGAGGGACGAGTAAGGAAGACACTTTGGCGGTATTCTCGGGGGGAGACGAGGGGAGAGTCGGAAAAGGAGGAGGTGGAAATCTTGGTACGAAGCAAGAGAATCACAGATAAAGGAGACAAGGAGGTGAACTTGATAGTAGTCGGGAATGGAAGGAAGAGAAAAGAGAGGATAAGGAAGTTTGATCAAGGAAGACAACAAGAGTGAGAGAGAGAGAGGGGGGGAAGGGAGAGAGGAAGAGAGAGAGAAAGATTAACAGGATGGGGAAGCTGATGTTCGGACAGTCGATTAGAGGCGACGGCGAGATCTGAAGACGATCGGCGAAGGTGGTTGGTCACGGGAGCACCGCCGTCGTATTGCCGTTACCGACTGTATTCTATTTTTCTGGATGACAGCTCAACAAAACAACAACAACAACGACGACAATAACCACCAAGTCTGTACTGTATTGGTAACGGGTTTAGACGATTTCAGGTGTGATAGAAAGCATAAGAACACACCATACCAAGTAAGTCCGATATCGAAGTCAAGAAAAAGAAAAAAAAAAGTGGGAAGATGACAGATGCGCCGGAGTCCGAGGGGCTCCAGGAGAGGGTCAAACAGGCCAAACAGGCCAAACAGACCAAACCGAGCAACAACAGACGCCTAAGAATAGATAAAGCCAAACCAACCGAACGGTCGGCTGGAATCCAGACGCGGGCAAATCCATTAGTTTCTCGGCGATGGAATTGTTCTAGACGCCCATCGATCGGCTGCAGCTAATCTACAAGTCATTTTAGAGGTTTGAGAAAGCAGGTATTATATATGTCTTAACAATAATACATATAATAATTAAGTATTAATATTGCCAGGCTTGTTTGCAGTTACTAGGTAGTCATGGGACGGCGCGGCGACATGGGTTGCCTACCCAATCAGGACGGTTAACCTGGTCCCTACCGCCTTCCGTAAATTTCCAATCATGCTCTGTCGCTCGGCGGCGTTGTTGCACAATTGAAGCACGGCCAATTCTCCTCAGCTTTCGGTTCCCTAAGGTTTATCTTCGACCCCGGGCCTTTGACTCTCCTTTTCCCACTGGATATCTATCCCGCGCAGCATGTCTGCTCCCCCGTCCGATGAAGGCGACTCCCGGACCGCTGCCGTCGGCTCGCGCACGCAATTGAACGGCTCCTCCAACCGCTCCTCGCGCCAAAGTTCCCAGGACCCGAATCCTCATCCTCGAAAGCGCCAACGACGCAACGGCAATCCCGATGAGCGCAAGGTCGAGGACTTTGTGCCCCAGGGTGCGACCTTCAGCGCCAACTCTCTCGATATAGACCCTGACGAGACTTCCTCATCCGGCTCAGATAGCGAATCCGCGGGCACCAGTTCGTCGGAAGACAAAGGCGACGCGGCATCCAAGCCGCAGGCCGCCGCCGCCGCACCACCCATCAGTTGGAACAAGGGCAGCAAAAGTGCCATCAGGACGTCGCTGCGCGGAAGTCGCAACACGGGCGAGGAGAGCCAGAAGCCTACTGCTTCGAAATTCGACGTGGTCAATGACAAGTTCTGGCGCAGTCGGAGTGTGTCGACATCCTCGGCCGGCGACCGCGACGACGCCGCGTCAAGCAAGTACGACCAAGATGACGAGATGGAGGAGGGTGAAGTGGACGAGGCGGAGAGATCTGCCGACTCGAGCGATATACAGGGCTCAGGGGACTCGGACGATTCGGAATCCTTGGACTCGGAGGCTGATGACTCGATTTTGTTGAACATCGGGGACCGGGGTCCCGGCCAGAATCTTGGTCAGACTCAGGACGGTATTTTTACTCCAGATGGCGACGTTGACTACGATCTGGGCACCCGGCCGACGGCGAATGGTCGCAAGAGTCGCAGCACACAAGACGATCTCATCGATGGCGCCCCGAAGATGTCAAAAGAGGATGCACTCCGCCGATACTCCGAAAAGTATCCGACCGCTCCCTCTGTCCTCGCGGATCTTGATCGGGAAGACATGGACTTTCAGGCGAAGTATCGATTCTATGATCGCGACATCAACGCCATCGATCTTCAACTCCCGATCGCTTGTACGGAGTGCTTACAAGAGGGACATCTCGCAGAAGTCTGTCCCTCCAAGGAGGTATGCATGACTAACCCCCGATCAAGTTCTCATGCAGAGATAGCTAACCTGGACAGTGCGCCCACTGCCACGCCTGGAATGAACACCAAAGCAGCTTCTGCCCCACCTGGCGACGCTGCCAACGCTGTCGCGAGCGCGGCCACGACGATGACGCCTGCCCCTCCGCCCTTAAAAGCTCCGCCTCCGAGGTCCCATGCGACCTCTGCGGCTCATCCGAGCACCTTGAACTCGACTGCGATCACATGTGGAAGCTCGACCATCAACAAGACTCTGCGTCGCTCGGCCCTGTCCTCGTCTCCATCTCCTGCGCAAAGTGCACCAGCAACCGCCACCTCATTGGAGACTGCCCCTCCCTCACTAAACCCCTCGCTTCATCCACGTGGACCCTCCGCGGTATCGACGAGCGCATGATCACGAATATCAATTCGGTGGTGAGTTCGCGGCGCGGCGGCGGCGCGCGAGGCGGCCAAGGGCCCGGACGCGGGATGAAGATCCGCGGGCGGGCTGACCAGCAGCGCCAGCAGCGTGCACCATCCTCCGACAGCGACGATATGCTGAGTCGTCCGCGCCAACCCGTCAACCGGAACAATAACAACCGTGGCCACATCCGGTTCGGAGCCGGCATCGGCACGAACAATAGAAACATTGCACCAGCGAGTGGCGGCTATCGCGACCGGCAGCGGTCCTTGTCGCCGAATGGTCGTCCCGCTCGCGGTGGTCGTGGCGGTGGCGGCGGCAGTGGTGGACGAGGCCGAGATAGTTACCAACCTTCGGCCGGAGGGCGCGGTGGAAGACCACCTGCGCCTCCATCTCGGCCGGCTAGAGGGGGCGCAGGGGGAGGGGGAGGAGGGCGCGGCGGAGGCCGGGGTGGAAAGAGAGGAGGCGGAGGAGGCGGAGGGGATGCATACCGACCGCTGCCCAGCGCCGGTCGAAAGGCCTGGGACCGATACAGGATGTGAATGGTTGATTGACTCGATGCGATTGATAGATACCCCTCTACGAGTGGCCGCGGGTACATATGTATGTTTGCGTACTTGGCTATACCCCGAGGCGATTACTTTTTCTTTCTTTCTGTCTTATGGTCTTCGACACACGGAAAGGGCCACGGCAGGCCCTTTTCTAGAGCTATGTACAAATGCCACAAAAGCCATCGTCTTTTCTATATAAATCATTGAGCCGATACCTCCGGCATGGAGGCGTCGGTCGTGGGGAGTTTATCCCCACCCCTGTGGCCGACAAAGCCGCGGTCGAGAATGTCAACCAGCTCATCTAGCCGCTCAATGCAGAGATCCGTGTGCGCATGGTCTTTCAGATGAGCATTATGGTCATTGAGAAGGAGCACGGTCGCGGCCCCGGCCGTATGACCGGCCGTCATATCATCGAGACTATCTCCGACCTGATTCCAAGAGAATTAGCAAAAACATAAGGCCTACCACAATAGAATAGCAGGGGAAACGAAGAAGGGACGCACCATAATCAAATTCTGGCCACCACCCTCCAACCCCCACTCACTCGCAATATGCAAGATCCCCGCGGGATCGGGCTTGGGCATCAAGCCTGGCGTCTCGCGGGTGATGATCGGTAGGAATACATGAGCGGGGAGATGGTTCTGCAGGAGATTCGTCACGGGTGCCCTATAGTTATTACAAAAAAATAGGTTTACCATCTCATCAGCCAGGAAGTTGAAGCGTGTTGGGAAGAGAGGAAAAATCATACTCGAAGTTCCGCGTACAAAGCGCCCGCCGCACCCCCTTCGTCTCCAGATAATCCATCAGATCCACTAAGCCGGGTTGCGGTTGCTGATGGCGCATGGCCTCGCGCTCGATGGCCTTGATTTTGTTGGCGGCTTCGAGACGGGCGTCCGGCGTGGGGAGGCGGGCGATGTGGTGCAATATATCGGTTTGTTTGTCAATGCCCAGGACGGCTCTGTAGGGGTCATGCATGTTGTTTAGAGATGCTGTGCAAGATCTGGTTCTTTTTGTGGCTGGCTGGGGATGCGGGGGTGCGGGGACTGGGGGTTCTTGGTGTTTCTTTACCGCATTTCGGAGAACATATAATTCTGAGGAAGGCTATTATCATTGCGATTAGGTTGTTGATGTGCGTTAAGGGGGAAAGGAAGGGGTGACGCTCACCATAATGTGCCGTCTACGTCGAAGACGATGCCTCTCAGAGCTGGTGCGGAGCCATCTCCGCGGTTCTCCGCATGGTTGAGGGGGGCGAAGCGCCGTTGACGGAGGGGGGAACTGCTGGCTGCGAGAGTGGCCATGAAGCGAGGGTAGAGACGGAGTGGATTGAGGGTGAAGGGGAGCATTGAAGATGGGTGGCCGTGAGTCAATCGGTCTGAGTTCATGGGAGATGGAGATGGAGACGGTGGAGAGAGTCTGACGTTTGCGGGTCCGAGTGGCGCCGTGGCCGATAAGATAAAGACAGCTTGGGTGGAATGCGGAGAAGGTCGAGACAACTTATATACTTCAGTTATTTCCATACTTTTGTATAGACAAGAGGATGTTGCCAGCCCCTGTGCATGTATGCATGCATGCATACAATACAAAGACTTCAATTTGAAAGTCTATCCACCATGTGAAGACTGTCGGTTTAAGCAGGCGCGAGTAGTTCCTTCCTCCCACAACGAAGGAAGGACACACTCACTCCTCGCCCACCACCACTTAATCCATCCTCGACCAAAACTCCCAACCTGAAGACCACCTATCATGGATGCATTCACTATCTTTTTCATCTCACCATCCCCCCTCCCCAAGTCGTCCATAATTACAACCCACCGACCCGCTCAACCACCACCACCATCGAACCCGACCAACATGGCTGACCACCGCGATCAGCCCTCCCTCCCCGGCGCCAGTCTCAGTCGAGCCCTCCATCTGACCGGCACCATCCTGATGCTCAACCTGCTACTTTTCGTAGCCTTCCTGCGTGACATCGATCCATCCTCCGACATCACCCACCGCATCGGTCTCTGCCAGGCCATCCGCCGCAAAGAACGTCGGATCGTCCATCTCAGCGCCCTTATCATGGGCCTCGAATCCGCCGACCTGTCTCTCCCCGATGACCCGGAAGCTGCACAGCAACACCACCTCCGTCATTCCACTGTCGATGCCCAGGTGATGAAGAATCTCAACAGTTTATCATGCCCCATCACTCCCACCGAGCTCGAAGTGAGCGCCGGCTCACTCCACCAGAAGAAAAATACGCCGCAGCCATCCAAGGCAAGCGTCTTATCCACCCGAATATCAAACCGTGCGGTTTCGAAGCGCACCAGAGACAGCACTGTGACCAAAGGGGGAAGCGGAGGAGGAGGAGGCGCCGCCGCCGCCACCGCCGCGGACTCGACCCTCGTCTACCCACCGCGCGTCAGTGACTCGATCTACTCGGCCACCCTAAGAAGGAGTGTATCGTTGGGGTCGGAACATCGCCAGAGCACCGTGCTTCCACATATTCGCTACTCCGGGTTCATGACGGAGCGGTTGCGGTTCAGCGTGCTGAGCCAGCCGTGGTCGGTTGCCTCGGTCGCCGCGACGGATAATGAGGCGGCGCAGCAACGCGGAGAGCCGGTCGTGGTGGAGGAGATTGGTGATGATCGGTTGCAGCCGGCTTGCTCGGTAGATACCTTCCCCGGCCAGTTCCCGATCAGTGATGGGGTGGAGCTGAGCTGGTTGGCCACCGCGTCGCAACGTCCTGGAGCTGGTCTGGCCCAGGATGCAGAGAATGGCTCCTCTGATGCTGCTGGGGCGATCGGACAGACCTCTGCGAGGCCGTATACCGAAGCTTAAGTGCATGTCAGGCTCAACAGACGTGTGTGTATATCATTAACTGGTCTGTACTTTGGACTATACAAAGAATCATTGCTTCCGTTTCCTGAGCGAAAGCATCGCGAGGCGGGACATTGGGACTTTATATGAATATACAGTGACAGGGTGGGGAGGCGAACGCAGTCAGTGTACAGTATACCTTATACCTCCACAATCAAGGACAGTCTTCCAGATGAATGGCATGATCCACGTAGCCCATGGCCCTGACGAAGATCTGCGCACTCTCGAGAATGCGCTTCTTGCTTTCGCCGTGGGTGTGCATGCCCACAAACGCGCCGTAGGTGGAGTCGAAGTCCGCATGCTTGATAGCCTTCCAGATCTGGAGGACCTCATCCGGGGGCAAGGGAATCTAGAACGAAAGTCAGTCAGCCTTTCTTTCCCTGTTCCTCTTCTCCTGGCCTTCCCAACAATCCAACCCAAATGAATCGAAACGAACCATATTAGGATAAGACCACATGAAAGTAAACGACGCGGTCCCCGGCACCCGATCGACATGATAGATCCCACTAGGCACAGTGCCGATAGTATCAGCGATCAACAGGGTGCGCTGCGCACGCCACCACAGCACCGCGCTGCCGGGGAAATGGCCGCCCGTCTTGATGACCTGCAGCTCGTCCTCCCCATCCTCAATCCCAGAAGGACCATCGGCAAGCGCAGCACCCTCATCCCCCACTAAATCCGAAATCCCCAACCCCTTGCCCTCCCAAAAAACCTGCCCCTCCTCCCTCCGAACAACCCACTCCTCATCCTCAGCCGCCAAGAAAACCCGACACCGAAACGTAGCCGCCCACTCCAGGTGCGAGGCGTAGTAATGCGGATGCGAGATGACGATGGCGCGGAGGCCGCCGAGCGCGTGGATCTTTTCGATGGTGGCCTCATCCAGGAACGGGATGCAGTCCCATAGGATATTGCCGTGGGGAGTACGGCAGAGGAAGGCGCGGTGGCCGATGGCGAGTTTGGGGACGGTGTGGATGGCGATTAGGTTTGGGTGGGTTGGGGCCATGGGGTGGAATTCGTTGTGATATTTTGGTGGTGCATTGCTGTTGTTGTTGTTGTTGTTGCGGAGGGTGCGGAGGGTGGTCCATCCTTGGCTTTTCATTTATATATACTTAGTTAGATTTGGTTGAAAGAGGAGAAGGAAAAGGAAGGGGAAGAAAGAAGGAGGAAGCTCACCCCGTGGGAGGGATGAATTGGCGTGGGTCGTCGCAGATCTTGCAGTTGGGTGGTGGGGTTGGAGAGGGGAATTGCGTGCCGCAGGTTGAGCATATGATGAAATCGAGGGAGGAGGATGAAGATAGAGATGGAGATTCTTTTGAAGTTGTCATGGTTGCTGAATACGTTCTGAAGAACTCTTCCAATGCCAGGTGGAATCGGGGGGAGTGGGAGAAGCAGAGACATGACGATGTTCTTATACTTCCCCGTGTTTTGTACCCCGCATCAAAACCACAAGAGCCGTGGTTCAATCACTGCCAACACGATTGCAGGTAGAGGACTTATTAGTAACCTCATGCATCTACAACAGAGGCTCGCCAATCCAATTTGTTCCAATGGCATCATACGAGGAGTAAGTGGATACAGACATGACTGAGAGGCAACTCATCTCACCCCCACCTATCTCTTGCACCCCCATTCTTCCCTTGCCCCTCATGCCAGCATCCACAAGCACGATAAGATAAGACCAACAGGCTAGTTAAACATGCTGAAATCAGGCAAACCGGCAATGCATCATCAGTCTACAAACATAGTAGCGGTCGTGCCCAACTATGCAGTATCAGTATATCAATCACGCAAATCAATATGTAGGGGCATCACTATAGAACAGCAAATGGATACATGGTATAACAAAAATCACAGGTACAACCTCATCCACCTGCAAAACAAAGATCACGCTCGCACAAAATGCAAGGCGCTGGTCATGGCACATGGTGCAACTAGTCATGTCATTATGTCGTAAATGCGCGCAACAAGCAAAACAAAGAAAGGGTATCAATTGACATTATCACGTCTAGTCAAGTTCAGCATCAACCTGCTCGGGACTGCTAGCTCGATACTGGCTTCGCTTCCGTCGGGCCGGGCTGTACTGGTTGCCCGAGTTGAGGGGACGAGGTCCGGTCGGTTTGCGAGGAGGAGGCGTGCTGCGGGGGGACTGAACAGCAGAACTCTACAAAAACATCGTCAGCATCCTTCGTTTCAGTCGTCCCTTCCAGGCGTGGCCACTAACCCGTGATACGACACGATCCATATAAGACCGCTCGTCATCCTCCTTGACCTTCGGGGGTCGTTCCGGAATCAGAGGGCCCTCATCTTTGATCTTCGGCGGCCGTGGGGGTCCCGTATGGCGAGAGCTCGCTTCTGAATAGCCGGTGTCCGAGATCGGAGACAGCCGGCCACCACCACTGTAGCGCGGGTTGGTGTTCACGCCCGACAAGCTGGGATTCGATCCCCACTGGTCTGAAGGCGCGGTGTAAACCTGAGCCTGCGTTTCCAGCTGAGACTGGTACCGTCCGGTCGGCCCTTGCCGGGGCTGGGGGTGATGCAGGTCGAGGCTACCACGGTGAGCCCGATACTTGGGCGTTTCTGACACCTGAGACGGCACCAGTGGCGACGGGGGTCGGTTCTCGTGCTGCTGATCATCCAGTGTGTAATTGGACCGCAGGCGGTCATCACCCTGAGGATCATAGTAATTCGTCGTCTGGTATGGGCCCTGTGCAAGGTCAGACCCGGAGCGTGAAGCATCGAAAGACGCTCGCTCTTTGCGGCTCGGCTGAATACTGTTGCGGATATTGTCGCCCATCGAGGAGGCAGTCGTTTTCGACCAGCGCGAGATCTTGGGGAAGAATGAGGAGCTGCTGGACTTGTGCTTCTTGGCCTTCTCCGTCATCTTCGGGGTAGTGTCGGTGCTGAGGGCTCCCGAAGCCATTGCATCCCGAGGAGGCGTCGAGACAGGAGCCGAGCCAGCTCTGTCCTGTCGGTTGTTGGGAGGTGGCTGAGACACCAGATGGGGACTGAGGAACTCTCCGCGATCGTCTTCCAGATCCTCATCGACTTCTTGGACCGTGCTCACGCGGTTCTCGAGGCCCTTGCGGAACTGAGTGGGGTCCTGGACGAGCTGTGACGACGTGGAAAGGTATTCGGAAGGATTGCCAGGAGACGACGTTCCCGCATGACCCTCTGGCTCATACCCTTCAGGGTCAACACTCGCCGCCCGATTGCCATTGCGCCCGAACCCATTGTCTTGATTTTGGCGCAAAGCCTCGACCTCCTCGAGCAACTGCTCCAACATATCCTCGATCTTGGTCAAGTCATTCGAGTTCTTCATACTCAAGCCCTTGAGCGCACGTTTGAAGATGTTCTTCCGCTTTTGGCTCAGCTCCTCGCCATCATCCATAGACATCTGACGAGCGCTCCGCGCACTGACCGGCAGTGGACGCGGCCCCCCGACAGCCCGATATGTACGCTCATGCTGTCGGTCGCTGGCCTCCATGAGCATCCCATCTTGCTGAGCGATAAACTTCTTCATCTCCTCGAACGAGTTGCGCATTTCGGCGGCGCTTCGAACCAATGTCACCAGAATCTCCGTATCTCTGGCATTCCGTTGCGCATCGCGAACAGTGAGATGGTCCATGAGTGCGACAATATCCTTCGACTGTATTCGATCAATACCTTTGCCCGTGGCACTGTCGTACAACGGCGATCCAACCCCGTGGGAATACCCGCTCAGCTGCCGCTGATGGCCAGGCATAAAGTCGTCAGCTCCCATGGGACCATCAAACAAGCCCATATTTGCGTCGATCCCTCCCATTCCCTTATCAAGTGGTTCGGGTGTGTCAGCGCTAGGGGAGCGAGGATTCGCAGCAGAGACGTAGCCCTCATCTTTGGCTCCAAGGGGCGTTCCATACAACTGCCGATTATATTGCTGGTCATAGTAATCATTCGCAGCGTATTCGTCCTCGGGATAGTATTCCTGATTGTAGTGACCGTGGTCGACCGACCCGAGACCCAGACCCGCACCAGCCGCAGCGCCAGCCGCAGCGCCACCCTTATCAAAGAGAGGAGACGGCGCGTCTTTCGAAGATGTGTGATTGAACGACCAACTAGCTTCTTGAGCCGCCGGCCCTTGGATGATGGAAGGGTTGGTGTTGATCTCCGACTCGGTATCTGGAAGTAGGTCTTCCACCTCCGGAAGAGGACTCTGGTCACGGATACCGGCGAACATTTGGTTCGGATCTGTCAGATCTTCGTAGGACTGAGTGACACTCTGCGGAGGAGAAGTGGCACCCATACGTCTTGGAAACGATGTAGCATCAGGGCTTGGCGCATTGTTGCCTTGCTTGAAGGGGCTTCCTTGGCGAGAAGCATGGGGAGTCTCGTCGGAATTCTCCCTCTCCTCTTCGTCGCTTTCCGCCTGTTCCGGGATGTCGTTCATGGAGCGATTAGCCGCAGATTGGGTGGACTTGGTATCCAGAATGGTGGGCTCCAAGAGCGAGGCCACCGCGGACTCCACTGCGAGTGGGTGGACAAATCGAGGGTTAGCGGCGATGCCTTCAGCGACAGGTTGACCTTGCTTCGCGGTATCCATGAACTCAACTTCGCTGTCCTCGTTGTACGCGGGCATTCTTTTACCCTCGTTGCTCGCGGTCGAGTGTTGAAAGGTATCATTCTCGTCTTCTCCGTCAGAACGTTCCGCCCAGCGACTGGCTCGTGGCGATGCTCTAGGCGTCTCCTCATACCCCAGCTCGTGTCCGGGATCGTGCTGATTGCGAAGAGATTCAGTTTGGCTGTTGATGCTGAGGCCTTCCGGTCGGGTTGACCTCGCAAGATTGGTGCTGGGAGCAGACGAGAGGGAATCGATCGATAGACGTGGCTCCAGCCCTTTCTCATCATCAGAATAGTCGTGGTGATCATAGATAGTCATGTCCTGTTTGACTGGAGATTGGCTAATGTTGCTCGCCACGCTTTGTATCGGGCTTAGTGTCCGCCGTCGGCTTGGAAGATCACTGTAATCGGTATCATGATGTCCTGGGTGATCGTCGAGCAGGTTCGCTGCAGCCGCCGCCGCAATAGTCCCAGCCGCTGCATCTCCCACAGACGATCGGCTTGACACGCTGCGTAGAGACAAATCGTGACTGGAGAGGTTGCTGTGCTTAAGCTTCAGCTCATGCCGCGAGTCCAACGAAGCTCGATCCGGGGTGCGTGGAGCAGGGGAGATGGTCTGGTAAGGCGACCCACGCGAAAAGTCCTGAAGCTTGGACTGATCGTAAGGGTAGGGCTCAGCAGACTGCTCCGAAAGCAATGAAGCCCTCGTCAAGTCCGACTCAATTGCACTGCGAAGCGGCATGGGGGCAATATTATGTCTCTGGAAGACCAGCTCGGTTTCGTTGATACTGCTAGTGGGGCTTTTGGGCCCACTGCTTCTCCGTCTTCCTTCACTACTAGCCAGGCTGGAACGCGAGTCGTGATGTTGGAGCGCCGCTGCCGTCAAAGCGCTACCCACGATGGCCGCTTTCTCCGCCTCACGCAACCCTTTGCTTCTTTGACGACGTAGCTTCTCTTGCTCAGTCAGTTCCGGGCGATTGACCCACTTGATGTAGCCAACATCCGGGGACTTTTCGCTACCCTTACTCGACCGTCGCTCGTTGTTCTGAGAAGGGACCGAATCTCCTGACAGAACAACCCCCTCGTCACGGCTGTCCTTGTTGAGCACGACTTTGGGCTTTCGCACGTCAGGCGCACTTGCATGTTTGGACAGTCGCCTCCCCAATTCATCGCGTGAAGGTGTGCTGGTGGACGAGTGCGAGGCGTTCATCTCTCGGTCGAATTTGGATGTATTAGATATGACTTTCTGGTCTTTCTTCAGCTCTTTCAGTTCAGGCAGGATCAATCTCCGGATCGCGTCCTCAACGGTTTCAAGTAGTTTCGGGTTGTTGATAGACGATTTGGAGGTACCGGATCGGAAGGAGTACTGGTCACCGGATCGACGATGCGAGGAGACGGCCGAGGCGCTGAGGAGGCTGGATTCAGGACTCATCATATCGTCGTGTCCCCGATGCCGCGGGGACTTGAGGTCGGCCTCCTCACTGTCGTCGACTCTGGTGCGTTCGGTCCGTCGGCGTTGTCGAGAGCCGTCGCGAGGGTCGTTGCTAAGCTTCTCTGCCACGCGATGGGCAATCCGCTCGGTGCTTAAGCTCCGGCTTCTTTGCCGTCTAGGAGTCTTGAGGTAGTCCTTGGACTCGTGGCTATGGCCTCTCTCTAGACTTGAACTACCTTTGCGACGGAGACCAGACGAAGGGGCGTCAAGCATGCTATCTGCAGGCATGGACGAGATGTCGGATGTGGGCAGCATGTACCGTGTGTCGCGCGACAGGCTGGAAACCTCACTGCCTCGGTGGCGATCCATGAGCTCGATCTCAACGGGGGAATGACCAGGAGGCTGGTTCTCATCAGTAGCCGAGTTGGAGGAGCTTATACTTTGATCATCGGGGCCGGACTCGGCCAGTACCCTGTGCTTGTGGGGCGAGCTGAGAGAAATGCGGCGGGAGTAAACCGGTTTCCGGTTGCCGCTAGACTCGGTGATTTGAATATGGTCTTTCTGATCCTTCAGCTTCCGCGCGGAGGAAGGGGTCACTCGAACACGGACGCTGGGCCGGGAAACCAGGGAGCCAGAACCCTTCCCGCCCTCGAAATACTCGATGAGCAGGGAGGTCTGGGAGTGTTGCGATGAGCGGGACAGCTTGGAATCGTCCCCGCGGGAACCACGGTGATGGTGGTGGTTCCGACGAGTGGGGATGGTGACGGGAGTCCCGTCGTCTGGAATGGAGTAAGAGGTTTTGTCTGTGCGGCGAGAGATGTCAGTTGCCAGATCAGTGCCTGTGACGCTGCCACCTGTGGTGTTGGTGTCGACAATGGATTCTGTGGGGGCAGGCAAGACCGGTCTTCTGCGCGTCTCGACGCCCATCATCGTGGCCGATAAGGAAAGGAAATCAAAGGAGTGAGTAGGTCTCGTTTGTTTTCTTTTCCCTTCCCTCTCAGCCAAACCGAATCATCATCGGCCGGATTTCTTTTTTTAGGACCTTGGAGAGGCTTATGCTTTTTTTATTCTGAAAGGAGGGGGGAGGGGGGCAGGAAGCGTGCAGGGGGAGGAGGGGATGGAGAGATAGATTGAGTAAATGTGGATGAATGAGTAGTGAGAATGGTTCTGGATCCCCGGCTGCTGGTTAGCAGATTGGAGTCTCACTACAAGCTCGGCCCGATCGGACGATGCACAAACAGACCCAGGCAGGAAGGAAGTGAGGGAGTGGGGATGGATAAAGGCAGGAAACAGGCAAGGATGCGATCGATATCAACAAGAATAACCAAAGAAAGAACAGCGTACCAGCACTGGAGGGGGAGACAGGGCGGAGGAAGGTTGGGTGAATGCGATTGTAGCAACACTGCGCGATTCTCGATTCTCTACCAGCCGGAACACAGCTCACACAGCTCAGAAAAGAACTGAGAAACGGAGAGAGAGAGAGAGAGGGCGGGCTGGGGAAGAATAGGAAAGAGAGGGAAAGAAGAGGCGAGTTGTTGAAGATCCCTCACTGGGAGTGGATAATGCAATCAATCAATCAAATATCAAATCATCCTCTTTAGTTGGTGGCCATGTGCATTCACCGCAAAAGTCCCCATGCATCGGTGGCTGTCCAGCCAGAGAACAAAGATGGGGAGGGAAAGCAAATTAAGTTGCACAAAGAGAAAAATAACAATGCTCGATAATAATCAAAATAATAATCACAATCACACGGGGAAACGCGCTGGGAAAAAGAAATCAAATTATCACTGCAGCCCAAAGAGGGAGAGGGAAGGGGAGAGACCTCGGACTCGGGAGATTGAAGGATTCAATCAGGTACAAGGCAGGGTTTGGTGGGAACAAGTCCGAAGCTAACAGACTGAGAGGCAGAAAAGAAGAGGGGAAAAAGTGGGCAAAAAAGCAGAAGGCTGGTCAAGGAATATCATCAACATTGGCTGTTGATGGATGGCTAGTGAGATTTAGCTGTTAGTAGTAGCCACCACCCTCTTCTCTTCTTCCTCTTCCTCTTCCTCGTCGTCGAGGCAGACTTAAGTAAGGTACGCCGATTACAATGAATGAGCTGGCACAGATTAACTCCTGAGAGTAAAAACCTAAAAAAGGAAAGAAAAAAAAAAGAAAAGAAAATGTTGTAACCCAACAACAGCTTCGAACAATAAGAGCAACACTGTCGCCCTTCCACTGGAAGCATAAGCATCACTCTCATTCTCTCCAGCCTCGCCAGCATCGGGTTTCCCACCTTATATTCTGCTGGAAGAGCTTCGATCGTCCTCGCTTTGGGTGTCCATTGTTCTTTTCCACGTTGGTTGGGTTCGATAGAAGTGGGCTTTTCCTTTCTTACGTGTGTCTGTTTTGTCTTCTGTTTCCCAGCAGAGTGAGATTCATGCAAGGTGACCGAGCTTTGCGTGATCCGAACCTCCTCCCCTTGGGATCGAAGTATAAATAAGTACCATTCATCCTCACCCGGGGACTTTCTCGAATCGTTCGATTCCGATCGTTCTCCTCTCAGATTTCCCGGTATCGCCGCACTTTACTCGAGCGCAAGAAAGCCTCAAATTCCGTAGGATAGGCATTGTCCGCTCCAAGGATGCCTTCGACATTGCATGTCTACTACCAAGCGACAAGCGGGTTATTACCTCCGTGGTGCAACCCAAAATGTGATCTGTATCCTGCCCGTCTGGCATTCTGGGTCTTGGGTGGTCCTATAACGGTTGTACAGGTGTGAGAGGGGGCGAGGAGGCGAAGAACCCTCCCATCCTGGCGATGGAATTGAGCTGGAGAAAAACAGGCTGTCGCGGGTTTGCTCTCAGGGAATTGGCTGGGATTTATAGAGCATGAAACACAAGTAGCCAGAACATTCGTAAAAAATGTCCTCTCTGTGACCCATCATAAAATCGCCACGATCTCCAGAAGCTGAAACGAGCAGCGTCACTCTGTCCACCCATCACCACTGCACCACCGCCATCATCCATTTGTTGTAAACGGACAGCATCAGATTCAAGCGACTAGTGTAGGTACCGCAGAGGGAGACCGATCCAAATGTTCCCAGCGGTGGGCCTGTCCGACCCGCCGCGGACCCGCGGGCTGGAGAGTCTGACTTGTTCCCCAGGCCGCGGGCAGAGCAAAGCTCCTCAGGCCCGTTCGCTCTTCCCTGAACACCCACCGACCGGACGTGGGTCTCCAGGACGACCGACCGTTTCGGTCTCTTTGGGCGGTTAAAATCTGCCAACTCACCACAATGCCGTCGTTGCGATTCTTGACGTTGATTGGCGACCATCGTCACGAGGTTCAGCCAGTCGGACCACGACGATCAAGGTTCAGGCTGCTTATTGCCTCTCTTTGCATGCAACGTTGGTTGATGCTGGTGGTCATGGATGCCGAGAGTAGTGTGAATGGTGGATTCAGCGGACAGACCACACGGCAGTGGATCCATGACTGACTGACTGACTTTCCCAGCCACCGGAAGAATAAGAGACTTCCTGACCAGCCACCTATGCTCCTTGCAACTGGGAGACAAGGTTCGAAAGCAAGATGCATCTTACTCCCAATGCTGATTTTCGCCAATTCGGCGGTGAGAAACCCCGATTGAGGGGGTAGGTGGTGAGCAATGGCCGTCGGCAGTTAGGCAGGAGTCAGGACGCATATCGGACGTGCAGCCGTTTGACGGACCGGGCAGCTTTTCTTGTTGCATGGACTGTGTATCCTGCAAAAAAAAAAATGATAATAATGACTGTGCACGTTCGCTGTGCGATGTATATTATGTACTACTCAACGGCGGTTGAATTCGAGTAAAAGACGTAGATGGAGAAGTTTAATTTGTTTCTTCGGTGCAAGGCTTCTTCTCTCCCTGGCACTCCCGCCTTCATTCCTAACTACCAGATTAGGCAAGCAGACCCTTTGGGCCATGCCTCGTCCAATGCAAACAATAGAGGTATCGGGCATTCTGGGTTGTCCAGAGTCAATCTACTGACTCACTCGAGAGAGCCGGGCTAGGTCACGACTCGAATAAATCATGTTCAAGCACTAGGCTGAGCTCGGATCTACTTATAGCTTGTACTCCTGACAAGGAATGCATGAAATCGGCAGTTGTACCACTCAGCCATCGCATGCACTATCAATCATCGCATCGCTAGATAAGATGTGGGTACCTTGAATCTTCAATCATAAGGTCATAGACCAGACTTGCTCTTTTTCTTTGTAGCGAGGACATGAAGAAGCAATTCGACTCAATAATGCTGATGCAAAGTCGCTCAGCCATTCCTGATTCGCATTTCGATATGATGATCGAGTCCATGATCTCCTCAGAGCTATAACTTCCAGGTGTCTAGGTTCCACCTCCTGCTCGGCGTTTATATGAAAAGGAAAGGACACAATTACAATTGAAGAACAACCATATGTAGTAGACAAGCCAAATATCCACAGTATCAAACTCCGAGACTATATGCCAAAACTCGAAAAACCACACAATGTTAACAATCAATCACTTTTGCTCTGCGCTGACTCATTCATCGTCATCGTGCTTCCGCTTGAACTTCAGCCCCTTGTTCCTGGGCTGGCTGCCGTAGTTGCGCCGGCCCTGCTGCTGCTGCTTCTTGTCGCGGCTCAAACTAGAGCCTAGTGTGATATCGATGCGGGGGGGCGTCGAGAAGCCGAAGCCCTTGGCCACCTTGACCAGGTCGAGCTTGTGCACGTCAAAGACGGAGCGGAGCGAGTGTGAGGCATAGGCCTGGAGGTATGCACGGTAACCTTCCTTGGCAGACTGAAGAAACGGTTAGCATCCGAAGAATGAGAGCAAAGGCAGTAGTCAGACTCACCTTGTTCAAGTAGTAGTTCTGGCCGATCAGCTTCTCAAGCTGGGACTGGACGTTGACGATCTTGTTGGCGGGGAAGTCGAATTCCACAACAGGAACACGAGCCTCCTTCAGGTGCTTCAGAAATCCGACCTCAGAGGGCTGGAGGAACATCAGACTGCGTCCCTTTCCGTCCACACCACGAGCCGTACGACCAACACGGTGGACGTAATCTCTGGTGTCATCTGGGGGGTCGAACTGGATGATCCAGTCGACAGCCGGAATCTAGCAAGGAATCAGATATGTTTATCGGTGATTTGAGACAAGGCAACATACATCCAAACCTCTAGCAGCAACGTCAGTACAGATTAAAGTTCCCTGCTTGGCATTACAGAACTCGAAAAAGGTGTTGGTGCGCTTCTGCTGCTTCTGCTTGCCGTGGAGGTCGAGAACCGGGAGATCAATGTAGTTGAGCAACTCAGCGTGGTACTTCACGCAGTTACAGCTGGAGAAGAAGACGATGATCTTTTTCTTGAGGTTGCGCTTGAGGAAAGAGAACAGAAGCAAGAACCGCTTGTCTGCTTCACAAACGACGTAGCCCTGCTCCAAACCCTCAACAGTACTGTGTTCCTTACGGTGGTCGACGTTGATGTACAGGGGACCGGGTCGCAGCGAAATGCGGGCCAAATCCTCGACCTTGGTCGTTTGCGTAGCGGAGAACAGCATGGTCTGTCTTTCCTCGGAGGGCAGAATCTTAACGATCTGGCGCATTTCATCCTCGAAACCGACTTCCAGAATACGGTCCGCCTCGTCTGAAATGGGTTAGTACTCATCCCAGCCCAAAAGGTCTTTAGTTGGAGCAACGCACCGATAACTAGCGTCTTCAAGTTCTTGAACACGAATCCAGGGGTATTTTGCAGGTGATCGAGCAAACGTCCAGGGGTAGCGATGAGCAAGTTGACACCTTTGGTGAGCTTCTCGGCCTCGGCTCTCCGGTTGGCACCTCCAATGACGATACCATATGTCTGGGAGTGGTGCGCCATCAATTCTCTAGCAACACCAAAGATCTGCAAAGCCAGCTCTCTGGTGGGGGAGACAACGAGAACACCAGTACCTATAGCAAATTAGCACGCAATCGGAACGAAGGATCGAATGCACAGAATACACACCGTTACGAGGCTTGAACCGCAAAGCGCTCAGCATCTCCACCGCAGGGATCAAGAACGAAAGAGTCTTTCCGGAACCCGTCTTTGCAGCACCGAGCACATCGCGACCAGCGAGCAGCGGGGCGATAGTCCGTTGTTGGATCTCAGTCATGGTCTCGAAGCCCATATCCTGGATAGCCTTCATCGTCTTCTCCGAAAGGTTCAATTCCGAGAATTTCTTGGGTTCCGAGTCCGTCGTGGGCAGGCGAACAGCGTCGAGCGAAGGGAGATCGGCACCGGCAGTCTTCTCCTCGTCGGCTTTTTCCTCACCCTCGTCCTCATCCTCTACCTCCTCCTGGCGGATCTCCTCATCGCTGTCGTTTTCATCCTCGTCGGAGTCGTCGACTCTGCGCTTCTTGGAAGACTCCTTCTTCTTCTTGTTGTCGCTCTTCTTGGGGGTCGTGCTAACTTCTTCCTTCTCAGCATCGGCCACTTCGGTCACGGCACCATTCTGAACTGCGGAGGCTTCTTCGTTGTCGGTCGCAGGGCGGGCGCCTCCAGCGTGCTTTCTCTTGCGCTTCTTGGTGATAGACTTTGCGGAGTCCACTGGAATCGGCATTTTTGCGGGTTGGTCTGGTGTCGACGGTTCCCTTTTTGTACAGATTGAAAAACAATTCTGGTGGTGGAAGTCAAGGCCTGGAATCGCGAGGCCGCTTTTCTCTTTTTTTTTTCTCCGTTTCTGCCAAACTCCGCGTCACGTGCTGATAAGAAGATAATGGTGGGTCGGGACAAGTGGTGCCTCAGGCACTTTATGGCACTTGGATATTCTCCATTAGCACAGAGTTATCGCCCGAAAACTTCTATTACTAGAGATGAGCTTCTTCTATGAATACTGTACTGTAAGCTAGCTAGGAGCTAGTAGTATGGTCAAGAGTATTTCTCGAACATTGTCTCGTTGTAATGACTGCGCTGCTACCATATGGACATCCGATTTTCTGCATCAATGTTGCGGGAAGATGCCTGACTTGCGAGTTCGCAGGAGACCACCTTCAGATTTATGATTACCCGAGTGGTTTCTAAGCTAGAACGGCTGTGTTTTGGTCTGTAATCATCTATTCGACGGTTTCATAGAAGGTCCAGCGGGGTACCAAGCGATTGTTGCAGATTAAGAAGGTGCTACATTGACGGACGCAATTGTGCTGCGTATCGTATAAGCCTTCAATGCTCATCTGCATGTCCTTAGCATTGAGTTGTGCCAAGTCATTGGCGGGAAGGATTGTTGTCAAGTGCTTGTCAATAGTTACAGGTACCCAGGCCATGAAATAAGCTTGCATGTCTTAGGATGATACTCGAGCGACCAGAAGGCGAGCTCTTTCGAGACCATGACAATCACACAGCTTCAATCAAGAGGACTCTGCAGCATATGAGTTGTCATGCCGAAGCAGAGAGCATCAACGTTTAATTTTCCGCAATGCTTAGCTCGGCATCCCCACTATCCATGGCTGGGGCTGTGAGAAAATACACATTCTGAGAAAGTACGCCGAGATTCGTATACCTGGTGAGTGGAAGACTTGCGGTCTGGCGTTCCAGAAACCTACCCCTTATTGCCAGTTTCGACCGACGGTCGCTTCAAGGCAGAATCAACAGCTATGGAGCGAAATGTCAAGCTCGCAAGCCATTCAAGCAGACATGTAAGTCATTCTCATGTGTGCCCCTGCGCGAGCTACGGTGTTATATATATACCTCTTCTCAAGTAATGCTCTTCCTAGCCGAATGCGCGAGAGATAGGCTTTCAGAGTATGATAGAAGTGAGCTTGCAAATCTCAGCCTGTTTGACGATGGTAATGTCTTTTTTGATGCGCGTGCTAGGACATGAATGCCGTTATGCGGCCAGCTGGGGCAGCCAGTGCTCGAAGCACGTAAACACGTCATCCTACTGTGAAGACAGCTGGCTGGCTTGCGATCAACAACCGAGAGGTATGCCGTCCCGCCCACAAACCGACGAAGGCCATTGATATCTCTGATTACCCCCACTAGTATTCGCATGTAAGCATAAACATGACAGGGGGGT
This sequence comes from Aspergillus homomorphus CBS 101889, assembly GCF_003184865.1. Lineage (NCBI taxonomy): Eukaryota > Fungi > Ascomycota > Eurotiomycetes > Eurotiales > Aspergillaceae > Aspergillus > Aspergillus homomorphus. Next base: position 119,339 of record NW_020291939.1, on the reverse strand, counting down.
TTACCAAGGCTCCCAGCCGTGTCTTGAGAAAATTCATGCGTATACCAGATGCCCAGCCAAGGTGCTTGCGTATTAGGCAACAGGGATAATGTTCGCTCGGAAGCTCGGATAAATCTTGAGCATTAAACACTAAACCTGGACGCGCAGGGAAAAGGCTGGGTTCATGGGGTGGGTTGGTCACCTCTCGAAAGCACACCTTGCATTGAAGCATATCAATGACAACAGGGAGATCGATTTTGATATAATCTTAGTAACCAAGATCAAGTTGGCAGGCAAAAAGCACAAGAGGGGAATTAGGGTTGTATTACGGGCAAAACGATCGAGTCCGCCATAGACTGGACTAGATCGCAGAAATGGACGGTGTGGCGGACAGCCACGCAAAACCTTGGTTCTTTTTGGGGGTTGCGAACAGAATTTGCAGTTCAAATGCCAAAAATAGGAGGGGGCGCGCCGTGGTTCGCAGCGCCCAGCATGTTGGATTGAGTTGGACCCTTTTCCCTGATTATTAAGGTACCGATCTGAGTTTCCGGTGCAGGTGCAGGTGCAGGTGCAGGACCCCTCAAGGAGCAGAACGTTCGTGGAGAAAATAAACCGATTGCTGCGGAATTACTGTCTTCTGCTAAATGAGAGAAGATGCGAGCAGACCATCGCATAATCTATGGTCAATAATATATGGGGTTGAAGTGGATCAATGGGGAAAGACGTCATGATGCGCAGACACGGACGGCCAAGCGTAAAGATCGACTGCCCCTTCAATTGTTGACCAGGGCGGCATAGAAGATGTTATGACAGGTATTCAATGCCTACTTACACCTGGATCATCAAGAGGTGGGGAGGATATGGGTTGATTCATTGACTTCCTCGCAGCTCATCTTTCTAAGTGAGATCGCTCCATACACTGTAAAGGAGACGGTTAGATTAGAATAGATTAAAGGAGATATCGCAGTCCCACACCCGGTGTTCTGCGAAAATGGGAAGTCAAGAACTACTGCAGGAGGAGGCTGTGCAGGGAGTAAGACTCGGGCTGTTAGTATAACTGGGCAAAAAGGATACGAATACGTTGAGGATCAGCCAGATCAACTCGGAGTAGCAGAGGTACCACTGCGAAACTGACAACAATTGGCTCTTCTCTGCCGTTTGTCAATCCCTGATTAAAAGCGTGTCGACGAAAGCGCTTACCTTATTCTATACGCTACCCAGTATCACAGTGTAGTCATTCAGGGCATCGTGGTTCGATTGTAAGTGGAGGAATGGTTTGTGAAAGTCGCCAGACGCCAAAGCCTGATAGTTCATAGACAAGGTAGATAAAAAGTGGTAAAAGGCACGGGGCTTGATCGATCGGCATAGTCTTCCGCTTACCCTACTGGATCAAATATGCGCCGACCAGTTTCAGCTAGGAGTAGGAGCAGACTCGTGGTAATGTCCGGTTTAAAAATAGCAAGAATATCACTGACATTGGCGAGACCAAGAGCAAGCACACCATGAGAAGTCCAAAGGGGTAAAATATGATTTGCCCGTCGGTCGGTGTGTTGCGCATCCATGGTGGTTAAACCTCGACTCTGACCATCATCATGAACGCCCGTCGAGAAGATCCACTCCCTCTCTCACTTGGTACATGTAATGTCTAGAGTTCAAACGTAGCGGATGGACTACGTAGGTAGCAGTCGAGTGGACCTCAAGCATAGACTCCAGGAGACCAAATCTCACAATCCGTGGATAGATTGGAGACCACTCAACCAGTCCCAATCGTTCTTCTCTTCAAGCGCCCATAGATTTTCGCTGGGCCGTGAGTGAAGAGGCAAATCAGAGTCAAGGGCGGAGCGACGGGCGAGGGAGAAGTTCACAGCGAGACAATATCTGCATCCGCATCCGCATTCGGCCCAGACCCTGCCCCCCCTGAGGGGACGCGCGTGCACTTACTACGCATAATGGTACTGTAAGTTTAATGTGTAGGTAGCAGAAAGAGGTAGTGGTGGTGTTGGTGGTGATCACTAGACACACACCAGAGCATCCTGCCAGCTGCCTCAGCGGCAAATTCCCATTCCTGTTTAACAATTTGGCCCTCTTGTCTTGATCAGCGCAGCAACAACAGTAGTTAGTACAGTAGTAGAGTAGTAGCAGCGGCAGCATCATCATTGCTGTCAGCGTTAGTGCATACCTGGAAAAAGGACAGAGGGCCCACGGAACAATCATAAGGTTTTCATTCCGAAGGCTCCAGCGCCATTTTCTGTCTTCTTTTTCACTCTCCTCCGCCTTTGTGCCCTGTCCTTCGTCTATCTGTGACTCTCCCCCAGATCTATGATCCATTGAAGCAGTGTATGATTGATTGATGAAGGTCTGAATATTCCCTGGTGGTAAAAATACAGACCCCATACTCGGCGCTTAACCTGATTGAGCCCAGCCCCACCCATCCGTGACAAGGCCACCCGCGTCGTTGATTGGCCCCTGACCACGGCCCCGTGCTGAGTCAGCCCGTAAGAGGGTCTCCGATGGTTTCACAAGCATTCCCGCCCGTCTCTCCTACGACCAGCTCTGGGTCTCGCTCTCTCTCTTTCCACTCTCTCCCCTGAAGAAATCACTCCGCCTGCCCCCCAGAGAGCCACAGTCTGAGAGTGAGAGTCGAGTGATTGTGTGCGTGTGTGTGTTGTGTGTGTATGTGTGAGATCACTGGGTAGTGAAGAGGGTCTTCTGCTTCTTTTCACGCTCTTCCTTCGTTCCTTGTACTTGTACTACCTTTTCCTTTCCCCCTCTCGTTTCTATCTCTTTTTCGTCTTTTCAACTTGACTTAGTTGAGAGGGTGCGAACATTGCCTGCTCTCTAAGCACCCACTTTTAGGGAGACTCAGGCAACCAAATCGACCCGGGCTCCTCCTGTCCCTTTCCTACTCATACACCACTCCCTCCCATCCACCACCTCCCCCCTCCAACGGCCATACTGTGTGTCGCCGTCCACATTCGCTCATTTGAATTTCTCCAACTTTCGACTTCGTTAAAAAAAAACAGTCTCTCACTACGCAAATTATTCGACTTTTCAGTCTAACGCTCGTTTATATACCGAATTACTACTTCCAGTCGCTCCTTTGACCAACTAGAATTACTTAGCCGATCATTTACCCTGTTTCTTCTACCAACCACCACCGCCTTGGGCCATCAATGACGTTGTGAACCGTAATTGCAACGAACCGTTCCTCGACTACCGATCCATCTCGATCTTCTTGACCATCGAGGACACCTTCCCTGGAACCTGAACCAAATAAGCCCTGCCGCAGGACAACCTTGGACGTCCCACGACTTCCGCTTCCGGCTCGCGCCAAGTTGGTGCTCTGGAGTACCACCTTCGGATTGTCCGCTTCGCTTTCTCCGCATTGCTAGATAAAATATTTGACGGGTCCCCTCCCTATCGGTTAATGATATTGTTGTCCCCGGACACGTCTCGGCCAATATGCGATTATCCTCCATCTACTTCGGGCTTCTTCTCGCCTTCCTCAATACCTTGCAGGTGACCGCCACCAGACTCATCGAATCTAGCGCCCTCAACCTCTGTCAAGAGACCAGCAACTTCACGGTTACATACTTTAGTGTCGTATTTACGCCCGGCAATCGTTCGCTCTCCTTTAGCTTCGATGGAGTGTCAGCAATCTCCGGCTATGTCAATGCGGAATTGCAGCTCACGGCCTACGGCATCAATGCCCTGTCGATGAAATTGGACCCATGTAAAATGGGTATCGCCGGTCTTTGTCCTATGAATACCGGAGCCATTGATGTCCCTAAAGCCGCAATGACCGTTCCCGAGTCTGTCATCAAAGACATCCCAGGTGAGTAGCACTCAAACGCATCATATGCCTTGCAGAATCCCTAGACACGCTAACCGGTATTACCTAGGAATCGCCTATACTGTCCCCGATCTCGACGCCAGAGTGCGTATCTATATCAACTCCACGGAGACCAACACTAGCATCACCTGTATGGAAGCAGCCCTCTCCAACGGTCAGACCGTTTATCAAAAGGGTGTCGGCTGGGCAACCGCCGTCATCTCTGGATTAGGTCTGGCTGCCTCTGCCATCACCTCGGGCTTGGGACACTCGAATACCGCTGCCCATGTCGCAGCCAACGCCCTGTCTCTGTTCAGCTTCATGCAGTCTCAGGCCATGATTGGCATGACATCGGTGCACATGCCCCCGATCGTTGAAGCTTGGACGCAGAACTTCCAGTGGAGTATGGGTATCATCCATGTCGGCTTTTTGGAGGATATCTGTACCTGGTATCAAAGAGCCACCGGAGGCACCGCCGCGACGCTTTTGTCGAGTTTGTCGACAACCTCGGTCGCAACCTATAAACGCAGAAAGCGTTCTCTCGAGGAACAAGGCGTCTTCCGCCGAGCGAGCGGCTATCTGAACTACATGCGCAAGCGCGCGTCAGGGACCAGCAAGACGGCGACCGACTCTACTGTCATTGTGCGAGGTATCGAGCGCGTTGGCTTCACGGCCAAGATCGAATCGACAAACATCTTCATGACAGGTCTCATTTTCTTCGTTGTCTTTGTTGCTTTGGTCATGATTCTCGTTGGCCTTTTCAAGCTCGGCTGTGAGCTATTGGCCAAGCATGGTAGGATGAAGAGCAACAAGTTCCAGGACTTCCGCAATGGCTGGAAAGTAGTCGCTCGTGGCATTCTTTTCCGACTGACCCTGATCGGCTTTCCCCAAATGGCCGTTCTGTGCCTATGGGAGCTCACCCAGCGGGATTCTGCAGCAGAGGTGGTCCTGGCGGTTGTCATGTTTCTGTCGATTATCGCTGCTCTGGGCTGGGCAGCCCTCAAGGTGCTACGCTTAGCGAATCGGTCAACGGCGATGCACAAAAACCCGGCTTATATTCTCTTTTCTGACCCGACCTGTCTGAACAAGTGGGGTTTCTTGTATGTGCAGTATCGAGCAACTGCATACTACTTTATTCTTCCCTTCCTGGGATACATCTTCGTTAAGGGCATGTTTATCGGCTTGAGTCAGCCGGCCCCGGTTGTCCAAACTATCGCCTTGGTTATTATCGAAGCCTGCATGCTTATCGCTGTTAGTGTGCTGCGCCCGTGGATGGACAAGAAGACTAATATCTACAACATCGCCATCGCTGCTATCAACTTTCTTAACGTCATCTTCCTCCTCTTTTTCTCGAACGTGTTCAACCAACCCGGCATTGTCACTGGTGTTATGGGTGTTGTGTTCTTTGTTATCAACGCGATCTTCGCCCTTGTGCTCTTGATTATGGTGCTTGTCGCTTCTATCTATGCCATTGTATCCAAGAACCCGGACACACGCTATCAGCCGATGAGAGATGATCGGGGGTCATTCATCAAGTCGGGCAGCCAGCTGACAACCGAATTGGACGCTCTGGGTGCGACTGCGCGTGGTGACGTGAAGGATTCGCCCTATAAGTCCAGTCCTTTTGAGGATGACAACGCCTCTTTTTCCAGCGGCAACGGGGCTAGCGTCAGCCGTCAGAACCTCGAAGCGCCCGACCCTTCGCCGAACCACGCAGCGCGCTCGCCAGCCTCCCCCGTGGACCCCTCGTTGCCGCTGTTCCCCAGCGACAACCGCAACGGCTCGCACGATGCCAACTTTGGGCGATCACCATCGCCTGTCCCGCGTGGCTACACCTCATCCCCAATGCAAAACCCACACGCATACCGCCAACAAAACAATCCGAGTCCATGGCAAAGGGGGGCAGGATATGATCACTGAGCGTTGAATAAATTCACATGAATTGCTTTCTATCTAGCCTTGCTTGTGATGAAGTTATGGCCTTGTGTGTGTGCACGTGCGGGGAAAAGGCATGGATTGACTCCTCTTCTATTCTATTCAAGAGCCATTCTAGCTTTCTATTACCTATACAATTCTTCCCGCACCAGGTGCGTTTTTTTCTTGCTTTTCAGATTTCCATCTCTTTCCATGTCGGATTGTGTGTACTGTGTTATACCGAAGACCCTCCACCAAGACCTACCTCCTACCTACCTACTACCTACCGACCTCCTACCTACCTACCTTCCTACCAACATTACCCGACCGACATCCCACCCCCCTCTCACCCACCACTGGGTCTACAACTGACCTCGCATACCACCAATTTCCCAATTTCCTACTCTTAAGTTTTACAGCTGGCGTTCTGAAACAACTGGATCTGGAGATCGGTTATATACACCTGAACATGGGGGATTTTTGTTTCTATTTCTATATCTTTGTGCCCACGGATTATTCACCATGTTTCTACTACTATTACTATCTTCTGCTATTATTCCATTTCTTTTTACTTGATTGATGTGCGAAGAATAAAGAAAGAGTGTGATTGACCTGGTTGGTGATGGTAATCCGCGATATCCCTGTTTTATTCTGCTTTCCTCTGTGATTTATGTGTGTATCTTTATCTGGTATCTTAAAAGGAAAGAAAGATGGGATGGATTTATTGTTTAATGCGGATGAGATGCATCGATCTGTAAGTTACTGGGAATTCAGGACGTAGTCGGACGCATCGCTAGTTCTGTTCACCAAAAATGGGGAGAGGTTGGAAGTAAATGCATAGTTCATCATTGTTAGTCTACTAGTCAGCTGTCTGGTTTCTTTTTCTACTTCTTGGTTTCTTACAATGCCGGAAAGAGGAGAGAGATATGATGAAGGACACCAGATAGGAAAGGAAAACCCCGAATCCACAAATGTCATATTCAAATAGATACCACGCCAGAATGAGAGAAACAAACCACACAAAACAAGAAGCAAGTTCAAGTAAGCCCGAGTGACATGTCTAAAAACAAGATAGACCGAGAGTCAAGTTCAAGGTATAAAGGCATTTCAAAGAAACATATGGAAGAGAGAGAAGAAAATACATGAGATATGAGGAAGTAAAATATCGAACTAAAGGCGACAACATGCAACGGCAGAGGAGACTCAACTCTTCGATTATCGTCTGTCGCTCAAACCCGGAGGTGGACCAGGCAGGCCTGCGGACCCCATGCCCGGGGGAGGCGCTGCATGAGCATATGCGTCTGGCCCTGGTGGGCCGTTCATCCCGGGAGTCGGACTGGGGCTGTATCCTGCTGGGGGAAGCTGGCCTGGCGGAGGAAGACCCGGGAAGCCTGCGGCGCCGGGAGGAGGCGTGGGGAAGCCAGCGGGGAATCCGCCCGGAGGAGGGATAGGAGGGAAGCCCTGGGCTCCCGGGGGCATGTTGGGCAGGGCAGGGAGACCGCCTGGGGCGCCGGGGCCGCCGGGGACGGGAAACGGGGGTGGAAAGGGAAGACCTCGTGCTCCAGGGGCTGTTATATCGTTAGTATACATGGTTTTTTATGTGCTGTTTGGTCTGGGTGGACGTACGAGGAGGCATGCCTGGAGCTCCAGCGGCTGCGCCAGGTGCGGGCATTCCGAACGGAGGAGGGGGAAGTTGACCTGGTCGGCCTGAATGGTCAGTCCATATTCGACATTTCGTATCGGGGCAGAGTGGTGCGCTGGGTGAAACGTACCGGGGAATCCGAATGGAGGCGGAAAAGCGCCTGGAGGAGCCATTGCAGGGTTGGGTACGGCCTGGCCTTCGGCGGCGTATGACGAGGTGATGGAGTCGATGACGGATTGGGCCTTCTCTTGTCCGATCTCTGCAAGATGTGTTAGATAACTGTTGCGATCTCATGGGCGTCGGACATGGGAAGACTGTGCCGTACGTTGATAGTACTCCACAACGTTTCTTAAGTGGTTGCGTCCGGAGTTGTGTGCCTTGCGCACGCTCATCGAGTCGTGCGTAAGGTAGACATCGCAGTAATCACCTATCGTTCGAAGTCGTGGGTCAGTTTCATGGTGGCGTCGTGAGTATGTAGTAGGATGAGTTCGCGTGAAGTCCACAGGAATAAGATTGTCGGCAGTACGAGAGCACAGGGATCGGAAATGAAGAGGACGCTATATGGAGATAACCTACAGAAGAGTGAGGTTTCTGTCAGTAAGGTCCTGCTGAGCGAGTGGGCGAATACTTATATTTTGGCATTTTGATTCTTAGATAGTGACTGAGGCGGATTAAGCTTCGCTCGGGAGCGCTCAGTTGGCGCGTTGCGCGTGGACGGGGCGATTCGCTCGAAGTCGTTCAGCGCGTGTATAGAACAGAAAAAGAGACCGAAAATTGCGGGTTGCTGAGTATATTTCGCGCGTAGAATTGTTGGATGCTGGGAAATTTTGACCTGATCGAAAACGGAGAACTGGAGGGCGGAGTTCGAGGCGATATCATGGCGGTGATACGGGGCAGAATATCTCGTGCGACACTCAAGCCTTAGGCATCAACATCTAAGATATACTAATCGGGTTCTACCGAGACAGCTGCACAAGTCGGCATATTGCGTGCATATTGTGAACAAATTTTCAGTCATTACCAGAATCACATCAAGCTTGTGTGACAGAAGGCATTCTGCGCATTTGTGGGAGATTCAGTGCCACAGTTTGGATTAATCGTAGGACAAGGTAACAGGTTTGATGCATGTTGAGACCTGAAGTAGAATCCCAGATCTAATGCTCTTGTGCTCAAGCATGATTGAAGCATGCGGACTTATTTTAACTAAGCTATGCTACAGCTATACAATGAGCTAGCCGATATAAGCATCGGGAGCCGTGATCAGTAGTAGTAGTCCCAGTATTAATCATGGCAATCATGCGTATTCTCACTAGTGTCGATAATAGTGGTCACAGAACGAGGATCGGGGCTACCTAGGATGATGCAGGCTCGACGAGCCGATATCAGTGAGGATACGATGCCTATCTGCAGCGAAAGCTATCCGGTATGATCCTACCTTGTCCTGATGAGCGGAATCCGGAGTCTGAAGTCGTTGATTGCAAGAGATCTACCCTCTCGACTGAACTATGAATAGGGGACGATGACGGAGTGTGATGGGATTTGTTTGCGCATTGCTGCGGTCTTCTCTATAATGACAGCTGTTGATTGGTTGAGCAAAACCGTGGATTCCAGGCCTTGACATAGGTGCGCCACAACAGTCACGTCTAGAAAGGGAGGACACCCAAGTGACCCCTAGTTCCTTGCTGTTCAAATGAGATACAGCATGGATAATGACACCCAGTAAGCTCGAGGCCCAAATGGTACTCAACGGTTGGGCACCTTGCATGGCCAGAAGGCCGAGCACGAGGAGCTGAGGGCAGACAAATCAAAGAATACAGGGGAATGATCCAACCATGCAGAAGAAATGCTAAAAGGGAGAGCATGAATCTTGGAAAATAGGCCAAGAGCGAGTCTCCATTGGCTAGGATTATTCGTGATCATCAGGGCAAGGCAGGAGATGACCCGGGGCCCCGGGAATTGTCCCTGGGACAATCAATCTTCGCAACCCAGCTGGCAGAGCCGGGGTGCGTTCGTCCATCAGTTCGAAGAGTGGCCAGAAAGACGTTGGTCCCGTGAGTCGTTATGAGCTTGCCTCCCTCGTGCTCAAGGACCAAAATTGGATCTCGAAACGAATCAGTCCACCCCCGGATTTCAGGACCGGCAAGGAGTGGTTCTTGACCTTGTTTGACGAGACTGGACGGTCAGGTGCTGCATTACCCCCACAAATCGGCTGTTCCAACCACGCGAATTGGAATCAAGAATCAACCGAGGGCCGGGCCATAACCTCGCAACGGAGTAGACATCCGGAAGGGCGAAGGAAGAAGTCTGGTTGGGAACGTCATGCTTAGGAGAGAGGAAAGGAGGGGAAAAGAGAGAGAGGGAGGGGGAACTGCTGACTGATGAAACGAATACCGGCAGGAAAATCCGGGGAAGAGGGAGAGAGTGGAATCAGTGGAAGGGAAACGACGTGTTCTTTTCCGAACCATCCTTCCTTTGCCGCCTTGCCGCCTTGCCGCCTCAGGCCAATGCAGCAGCGACTGACTGACTGCAGCCATGCGGGACCGGCCATTTGCCGGCTGGACCGGCTCGGTTGTCAGGACCATTCAGAGCATCCATCTCTCTTCTTCATTCAAGGCTTCAAGGTTCCTTCATTCCCCTCATGTCTCATCGCAACTTACATGTCCTACGTAGACTACCACCGAGAATCTGAGGGGTTATGCGGGCATTCCCCCTTGCAATTGGTTGGAGACACCTCTCCAAGTCTCCAAGCCAAGTGTCACTCGTAATAACCGCCAGTCTGGCCCGAGAAAATGACTAACGCGAGTCCGCGACAGCCCTGTCGTGTGGGGAAAAAGGGTGAAAATTTCATATCCCTGGGAGGAGGAAAATAGCATCAGTGGCCAGTGCACCCGAATTGCACAGTGAGGCATTTCTGGCATTCGAAGAGAAAGGGGGAAAGGGGGGTCCCATCGTCATCCTGGATCCTTCGGTTTGGCCCCTCTTAGGGCCGGTTGACTCGTTTCATGGTGAAAATTTCTCAGTTTCTCCTCCAGTCCAGTCTAGTCGGTAATAGTTCAGTAATTCTGGGGAAGCTGTCCCCCTTGGGGTTAGCGGCATCCTTACTCAGGGTTGACTCTGTTTCGGTGTAGAATTTGGCTGTCCAGCTGATGGATGATGATGATGGTGATGGCTGGGCCCAATACACTCAGCCTTGGCCAGCAGGGCTCCTTCATGACTATCCACTGCCACTGAAGTGAGGCAATGAGCATGGCGGGCAGGTGATAGTGGGAGGAACAATCATGGGCGGTGAGCAAGAGAGAGAGAGAGAGAGAGAGAGAGAGGGGCAGTGAGTGGATGAAAGATCTTCACACGATGCCAGTAGTGTGGAATATCAAATCGGGGCTAACGTGACTAACGTCGATGGTCTCGAACATCAACTTTCATCGACAACAACTCACCATCACCAGCACAGTCAGCATCACCACCGCCTTCTACGATGCCTTGATTCTCCTGATTCTCCCCCTTTCCACCGACACACGGACATCCGGGCACAATGGCGCAAGACAATGCAATAATGCACCGGGTCTTCAGGCGCGGCGAGCGACGGCAGGGTTGGCTTCTTCTCGCACATTCCGCTAGCTGTGCCTGATCAGCATCATGCCGCAGTGCGCAGTGGTTTGACGACCTGAAAATTGCCATCATTCACGCAATCTCTTTCGTAATGGCCAATGCCAGTACTCGAGGGATACTCGAGGGGAACTCCTGTCGGGGGGAATGCCGCCCTTGTTGGGAATGTTGTTTGGAGGTACACCGAGGGGAACCGGGCAACGATGATGCAACTGTACTGCTCCTCCGATGGCTTTTTGCGGGGAAAGCAGCAGAGGGTTAGCGTGGCTTGCCTGCATCTGCCCACCACACACTATTGATTATATATACATATATATATATTTTTTTAATTTTCGTTATTCTTGGAGCCACGAGGGCAAAAGAAAAAGAAAGGACAAAAAAAGAGGCCCGCATTGATCTTAGAATTGTGTTACTTGGTTGGATAGAGGGGGGCAGAGAGAGAGAGAGAGAGAGAGTAAAGTGATGGTCAATATCACAACCATAATACCTTGACTAACACTGTCACTGTCACTGTTGCTGTTGCTTTTACCGTTACTGTTGCGCCATCCTCATCCCTGCCTCTCTCTCTCCTTGACTCCCTCACGCAATCACAAAGAAGGAAAGGTCGATGACGCGTGACCGACCAGACAATTTCCATTACCCCCAGGAAACTGCGATGGGCGTTGAGTCAGGGGCTGATTGGTTCTGGGGCCAGTTTCTGTTACGTTTTGGTTGGGCGGGGACTGGAAATTTGACTGACCAGTTGGGGTCAGATGATCGCGAGAGTCGATTAAAGCAGCAACGGGTTCTGGCCGCAGTGGATCTCATCCCACCCAGTCATTGCTCCCAAACCACCGCATGGTCGACCAGGACTGCCCACGACTGGCTGAATGAGCCGCACGTTCCTCGCTGCTGCTTTAAACGGGGCTCAGCCCAAGAGTTGGAGTTCCCGTTGTTATGCGCGCGGTTCAACCGGCAAACTCTCTCTGGAACTTGATGCCAGCAGAGATTTTGCTGCTGGTCCACTTTGGCACCGCGTGTGACCCTGAGGGCTGGCTCACTATTCTTTTGCGGTGCCTGGAAAGGGAAAAACTCCCAGGCTAATCCCCGTGGTGCAATCATGAGTCGTCTGCCGTCACAAAGGGGGACTGCCTTCCTCTCCGCTTACTCGTCCATTCTATATAAATCCGTCCCCGCCACAATGTCTGGTTCGAGGCTATAGTGGATAGTTCCATCATCACGACATCCAAGAAAGAGAACGGTCTTTTCTAAACAGGAAAACTAAAAAGAAAAAGAAATTTTTTTCTTTCTCTTGTCTTCTTTGAATCTTATACTTCAACCACAGTTCCTGCCGGCCTTCTTTCACTTCACCGTTCAGCCTCCGCACAAGGATATCATAGCTATCCTCAACTCACCCTTTCACCCTCCCCCCCACTCGACTCGAATCAATTCGCATATACCGAGTCCCAATTGCGCGTCTTGTCTCTCGTCGCATTGCATCATCGCTGCATTGAGTCATCGCCGTTAGCGCAGTTGCATATCGAATCATAACACCCACATACACACATACCAATTGAACACATTCCACCATGCCGGGATCATATCGAGTCATTGAACCGCACCCGTCGGTTCCTCACACCAGCCGTCCAGCTTTACACACGGCTCGTGGAGGCGCCGGCAATGTTATCAATTTGAAGGGCACCAAGACCACCCCCTCCCAGACGGCCACCGGACCTGCGTCGTTGACGCGCCTCGATTCGCGCGTGCCCACCACCTTTACGTCCGGCCGGGGCGGCGCCGGCAATGTGCACAGCAGCAGCGAGCGCGCCATCTTTAGCTTCGACGAGGAATTGGAACGGGAGCTCCGCCGCGCCGCGCCCGTTTACCACGTCGGCCGCGGGGGTGCCGGAAACATGGTCTTTCGCGACGACTCATCCAGCAGCCTCTCGCGCAAGCTCTCCGCTAGCAGCAACGGCACCAGCAGCAGCTCTGGCTCCGCGCGCGAGCGTGCTCTTCGCGGTCTGAATAAGGGATGGGGCAAGCTCCGGAGCATGGCATAGGCCGGCTGGTTAGCTTTCGCTGGGACAACCACCACCATTGCAACTTCTCGCCTTCATTCAACATTTGCTTCTACACAAAAGCGTCTGCGAACTTGTCCTTCTGAACCATGACTCTCACGACTTCACGACTCCCATCCACCAAAAAAGTTTTTGATTTCACAACAAAACCGCCTTGCTTTCTCGGCTTGGAGGATTCTACTTCAACATTCAACTACGTTTGTTCTAATTCACCTTTCCAAACCAATTAGGGGTGCTACAGATTACACCCATGAGTCACAACACTCTCATCTCAACATTCAACCTCTTCAACCTTTGCAAATTGCATTTCCATTCACATCCTCTTCAACATGATACCCCCATTAGCTATGATCGAACCATGATCCATCTTCTGGATCGCCATCGCATAGCCTTTTTTTTACTTTTTTTTTTCTTTTTTCTGTGTGTGACATGTCTGATCCCAACTTCAACACCCTCAGCCTTCCCTTCCACAGCAGCCTACCAAGCATGTACTGTACACAGCAGGTCGTTCCAAATGGCCCAAACCTATCTACATCCTGTACCCCCTAGATAGCTACCACCAACCTCACTGTGGAATGAAACCCAAACAGACACACAAACCTATTGTTCCTCATTGTAAACCGTAAACTCATAGACCTTGCCCCCAAAACCCCAAAGCACAGCCAGAGAATGGGAGTCGTACTCGCGAACCGAACTTAATGCTTTGCGGTGGTGGGGGGATCGCAACTCGAGTACGAGGGATGAAGCGGGATGCTTAACCTTATTCTTGGCCCTCGGCTTTCGCCTCTGCCCGGCCAGAGCGAATCTAGATGTGAATCTAGAGCGCACCTTACTTATACTGTGCTCTAGACTAAACTACGTGGCGGGTTCTGGTGCGATGTAGGTATGTTGGTTAGGTGGGAATTGGTGGTTGGTCTTTTGGTTGGTTTGTATAGTTATCTGCAGGGGAACTTTGTTTGGGTCTAGATTGGGGATTATGACCTCATTTTGAGGGAGAGCAAGCTGAGCTGCCGATGCGGATAGTCCGGTAGGTAGGTACAGTACATGGTATAGATGGGTTTTACGGTGTGTAAAGCATGAGGGTTCTGACTGCCTGCCTGCCTGCCTCTCTTCTCTTGAGAATCGCTGTTTGGTGGCTCCTTCTCTCCTCGTATAACTACTCTTCCATGGGCAAGGTTACACAGCCACTTTGTTCACACTGTTGAGGCTGTGAATGGGGGTTTCCAGTTAGGAATAGAAACCGTATTTGGGTTGGAATTGTAGGCGGTAGAGCGGTGATGTACAGTACAGTATTCTGCCCTCCATGATCTGCCTGTTATCGGAATGGTGCTTGCTTACACACTACATTACGGTGGAATATGGGAAACAGAGAGGGAAAAGAAAGAAGTATTTGTGTGGTTCGCTCATTCATTTCATCTATGCCATCCAATATTTACACAAAAAGTACAGTAGAATAGAACAGGACCGAGGCACATGGACAGGAGGAGTAAAGAGGCGAGAGTGGTGGTCATCGCTCGTTCTTACACAAGTTCCGCTCAAATGGAAAAGCACAGCCTTTGGAGATAGTCCCGAGAAGACTCCCGGTTGCCACTGTATTGGTGGATTGTCCATCCCAACGGAGCCATAACGGGATACCTGCCAAGCCACGAGGTGTGACAGTTGGGAAGGAAGTAGTAGAAGCACCCTTTATCGTTTGTGCACGTGCAGAGGATGTACTGGGTAGAGTGGCAAGTTTAGTGTTTCCCGAGAAGACACGAATAGGATCGTCGGGGCGAGGTGAAGGTGGATATGGTGGTTTGAGACTCTGAGACATGAATAGACAAGGAAGGCAGGGGTATCTATGAAAAGGCTGCTGTTGGGTGTTGTGAGGCTCTGGATTAATCAGGGCCCTACTTGGACAACTGATACCTTCGTGCGTGCTAGTCGTTGGCTCTCTGGGATGCTTTCACTGGCTTCTGCGCGATGGGGTTGTTGTCCGTCAATCATTTCATGAGGTCCGCAATCGGGACGTCGTCTTGCGATGCAGCACGATTAGGCGAACTTGCGGTGGATGATCTCTGGATCTTCGTGCCACTCATCCGCGCTCACCCACATCTAATCGCTTTTATTAGCAAGTGGTCAAACAGGGGCTCCAGAGCGGTTGCAATATACCTTGCGGAATGTACTCAAGCCAGCCAAGATACCTCCTCCGATCCAGGTCGTGTATTTGCGTTCGGCAGGTGCAGAGATCCGGATCTTCATGTCCTCCACAGCTAACCGCTTAATCTCGCGCATCAATCGATCAGGAAAGTTCTTGCATAGTGTCGATCCTCCGGAAAGAACAATGTTGAGGTACAAGGACTTGCGCAGGTCGAGATCCGTCCGGGTGATGGCATCCTGGACAATCTGATGCACTCCCGGATACTCCAAGCCAATGAGTTCCGGGTCGAAGAGAATCTCCGGAGCGCGATAGCGTTCCTGCCCAATCTGTTCGTCGCCGTTAGAGAAAGACGTTCATTCGCGGTTATATAGCTTTCGTACCTTGATCTTGTGCCCGTCCGGCAATGCATAGTCCACCGACTTAGTCTCCGACTTGTGGTAGCTGTTCATCCAGTCCTTCTCCTCGCGCTTGGGGTCCAACGACACGTAGCACACCTTCTCCTTGATCATCCGGACGACCTCCTTCTCCGCACTGGTATGCAGCACATGGCCATTCTTGCGGAGCAGCAACTGCAGCTGCTCGGTGACATCCCGCCCCGCGACATCGATGCGCCGGATACTGTTGGGGATCGCGAAGCCCTCAAACACCGGCACCGCGTGGGACACGCCGTCCCCTGAATCGAGCACCACGCCCGTCGTGCGGCCGGACGCGTACAGCGACAGGACGGCCTGGATAGAGGTATACAGCGCGGGGACGTTGAAGGTCTCGAACATGATCTGGGCGGCGGCGTCGCGGTTCTTGCGCGGGTTGAGCGGCGGCTCCGTCAAGAGCACGGGGTGTTCCTCCGGCAGCGTCTTCAGTTCGTTCTCGTACACGTAGTGCCAGATCTTCTCCATGTCATCCCAGTCCGTCACGATGCCGTGCTCCAGCGGGTACCGGATCTTGAGCAGGCCGCGCAGTTGCTCGGCGCGGGCCCCGATGAAGACATCTCCCTCCAGGCCACCGGCCATCACCCGCGGATGTTTGGGCCGACCGACGAACGAGGGGAAGAAGCACGAGGGAACTTCCTCCCCCGCAAATCCGGCGCGAATAGTCCCGCTACCATTGTCAATGACTATCGGGGCGTTGTGTAGGGTGGCTTCTGCCATTGTGGAGGAGAGTGAGGAGAAAGAACAGGAAAGGGGAACGAAGCGCTGGTTGAGGCCGGGAGCGGGTGGTTTGGGGATCGATTGTTTATCTGGACTTGGGAAGGCCCCGGCGGCCGGGTCGGTTTGCTGATTGGACGATAGGTGTATCGGAGACTCAGTTTAAAGTATTGAGACTGCCCAGGGAGACGAAAGAGCGTGAGAAAAAGGAGGGGGAGGGGGAGAAGGAAAAGAGAATAAAGAACAAAAGCGATGGTTGTGAGATTCTTTTTGCGCGTTTGGGAAAGCAAAGTAAGTTGCAGTTGGTTTAGTCGGGTTGATCTGCCCGCGCGGAGAAGCTTGGACCACGCCCACCGCTCCTCTTCATCCATTGAATTACTATGCCATCCACAGATGCATTGTTTACTCAGTTGCAGTCTCAGGCTAAGTCTCTCTCAGTCTCGAATATCATGGCACAAGAGTCTCTGTTATGATAAAGTACACACTCCCGGTAACGCCTTGACATTTAGACAATAATCTCGCCCTTGCAATGAGATAAAACACCAATCCGTACCAAACACTCAATCCAAGAAACCCAATTCATCACACATAACTTGATCCAGGCTTGGTTGGGAGGTTTGTTGATCCTTGGAGATTGGCGGCCAATGCGCCATCTTGACTCGCAAGTGCTCTGCCCGATCAAGTGATGTCGTGAGATCCCTAACCCCATGTTCAGTATTGAAAACTACCACGCAAGAAGGAACTGGGACCACCTACCAATACTGACCTGCAATAAGATAACCCTGCTCTTGGAGGATATCTGCAAGCTCCTGCTGATGGTTGTCTTTGAGGGTTGGATTAGGTACTACCACAAGAGGCACCCCTAATCTTAATGCATCCATAATGCTGCCAGATCCTAGAGCCATCGTGGTCAATTTGCGGGATGCCCCCACGTCAAGGGAAGTGGGAAAATACCGGCATGGCTGATAATCAAGCCACCGACTCGGCCTTCTGAGGACCAGGCTTTAGCAAGGCGCATCTCATAGCTTAAGCCATCAGGGTTAAAGTCGAATCCGTCAATTAGAAGACCGTGGTGGCCCTCACTCCCGGGAGGATATTGGCGCAGGAATTCGTCGAAAAGAGGTTTGCCATCTTGACCATACTGAATTAGAAGGTGGGTGTAACCGTGTGCACGCAGTTCACGTAGAAAGCTTTGTTCCAAGATGGATTGGATGAGTAGGTTAAATGAGGCTGTTGCTCCTACAGTCACGAAACACAGTTTCATGAGCTGGTCTTGTGTGGCCATGGTGGAGGTTGTACGTTATAGATAGAGAGGATTAAGACACGATGACCAGCACTGACTGCAATTGCACAGCACTCCACAGCACTGCACAGCACTGCACAATACTCGACTGCGGCTAGGCACCAGCCTGTGGGAAGGCAACGGTCATACCCGAATCGATAATCACTAGAAGAGGTGGCCACTTATTCAGGAAGTCAGGATGGTTGAGGCTCATAAGATGACATAACATGCACTGTTAAAATACATAGTAGTTACCTTCCAAAGAGAAACTATAAGTGAGTGGATAATACTGTAGGGAATCAAATGTCCAGCAGTTTCGAGGGCGGTGAAAGAGCCGCCTTCCCAAAGTGGGATAGTGCTTGCGGGAATGCAGAAGTTCCCAGTCCATCAAAAAACATCCAACTTTCCAATCTCGAAGTTCGAGTCCGCATCCCCCCCGTCGCCTATCTCCCTCTCTCACACCCTTCACAATGGCCTCAGTAGCCCGGTCTCTGGGCCGTTCGGCCTTTTCCCTGGCTCGGAGAAGTCCCATCATCACCTCCTACCGCTCCTTCTCCGTCACGCCGCGCTCCTTCATGCCCGAAGATCCGGAGATCCCTGACGTGCGCCCACAGCGCCCAGAGGACCTCCCCAGCCTCCCGGCGTATTCGCCCGAGTCAATGAACCCGGAGATGCGATCAATGTACGATATGATGCCCCCGGAAGATCGTGCCGCCTTTGACGACGCCAATCGACGCATGATTGCCGAATTCAACGATCCCGAGGCCCGCCAGGCCAGATTTGCGGAGATCGACCGCAGAGTCGCCATAGCCGAGAGGGAATTAGATTTTCGGCCTGAGCCTGAGAGGAAGCCGAAAGGGTTCTGGGCCGAAGAGGAGCCCGACGAGTTTGGTATTGTTGAGGATGCCGACGAAGAATACTACGAAGACGATATCACGACCATGGCATACGCCGAGCTGGAACAGCACCGTGAGATCAGAGAATACGCTCGCATTGCCGCCTGGGATATGCCCTCCTTGAGCAGTACGACCTCACTTCCCCCTCTTCTGTCGTTCTATCTTTCCTCTTAGAACTCTCCCACGCTATTCTGCGAGATGACAAAAGAAAGAATCAAAAGAATGAACCGAATTCGCAAGTGGCTAACCCCATTCCTTTCCAACCCCTACAGAACTCCACAAACCTTTCGAGCTCCCCAACAATTCTCAAATTCTCCGCTTCCGGTACACGAGCTACATGGGTGAAGAGCACCCGGCCGAGCACAAGGTCGTGGTCGAGCTGTGCTCCGCGGATCTTACCCCGGAGCACTTGACTGAGGCCCAACGGCAAACCTTCCTCAAGCTCGTCGGCGTGCGCTACAACCCGGACACCGATGTCGTGCGCATGTCGTGCGAGAAGTTCCCCCACCGCGCCCAGAACAAGCGCTACCTGGGCGACCTCATCAAGACCCTGATCAAGGAGGCTAAGGAGGGCGACTCCTTCACCGACGTCCCGCTCGACCTCCGCCACCACAAGCCTAAGCCCCGCCCCCGCTTCCCCGACGAGTGGGTTCTCACCGAAGAGCGCAAGCTCGAGCTGAGCGCCAAACGCGCCGCCCAACGAGCCCGCAAGCTGGAGAACCCGGCCGGCGGTGTGGATGGGAACCAGGTCGTCACCGAGGCCGTCAAGACCCTGCCCGCCTTCAACCCGGAGCTGAAGGTCCTGACCAACGAGCAGAAGGCCGCCGCCAAGGTCGGCATCAAGGTCGGCGTCAAACCCGGCGTCAGACCCGGCGCGCGGGGTCCGGCTCCGGGTGTGAGGAGACTGCGTTGAGAGATTCAAAACGATTCAGACATGATGATTTCCGGTTGCGAACGCTTGTGTGTGGGTAGGGATCTGTTCAAATATGTGTGTATGATGTTGTCTCATTTTGGTGAGAGCAAGGAGGGTAATAATCCCCCTTTCCCCTTCTCCTTTTTCATAACTTCCCCTTTTCCCCTTTTCTTGTGGTCTTGTCTTCTTATCTCCCATTGCGCTTCATTTTTCCCCTTCTCATTTTTTCTCTGAAACCGCTGTAAGCTCAGACAAAACAGGGTGGCGTATATGCTCTTTTCTGCGGGGTTGTACTAGATTCATGCATCATATCAATGTATTATACTCCAATTCATCTTCCCAGATATTCCCCATGGGATCTGGTTCATGTTAAATTGTACAAGAAGGAAAGGGAAAACCATTATAACCCGATGATGAGCTCGACCAGCTCACGAATGTTGCAAAACCCCCCTCGGCCATCTTCTAGATCTACCTACCATTCTGACGAATATTGTATTTCAGAAGCACGAGAGATGTTAAAGCTCAAATGGGCTATTCCATTCCATCAGGACTAGGACTTGCCTGGAACTTGGTTATTTCACATTTCCCAATCCTTCGCCTCTTTTTTTCCCGCTCCGATTCGATTATAGACATGACCTCTGTTATTGTACATTTCACACGCGAGACCGCGTCCGTCAGAAAGGAGAGGGGGGCAAGTAGCAAAGGAAAGTGAAGGTGGAAAGAAAAGTGGGAATTGGAAAGCAGACACGAGCAATAGGAAACAACGACGTCGTATTGGAAGCATACATGTTTCGAGAAAAGGAAAGAGAGACATTTGGGTGTGTTTAGAATGAAGTTCGCCTTCCAGGCTAGATAGTAGTGGGACGAAAAGAACCTCCATTTTCGTTCCAACGTCCACGTGAAGCGTCGGGTGTGGGGAGTCTCCGTCCCTTTTTTTAGAGAACAGAAAAAGGTATATTTAATCCCAGAGGAGATCCCGTGTATCATATCATAGTTAGAAAGTATCGCAGCAGCCGGCCATGTCGCATGTTTCTTGTAGTATGTGGGGGGTGACAAAAGACAAGCCGGACTTCAGATCAAATGGAGGCAAGCCTGAAATTCATTTGAAGTGAACCACATCTCCGATTGTCGCCAATGAAGTAGTGACTCTATTTCTCCTCTTCCATGGATAGGCCGAAAAAGTCATCCTCGGATGACGCGACAGAGCGCTGACGATAGACCTTCTGGCCAATGGCTCCAGGAACCGGCTTGGAAATCTTGCCCTTGACGCGATTGCAACGATTCCCAGGGCTGGACTCCGAAGAGACAGCACTGGAGTGGGTTGAAGGAGAAGCATCGCGAGTATGTGGTTCGGATGCGGCACATCCCTGCATGAGGCAGGTATTAGCATGCGCCATGTCAGTACTGAAATTCCCAAAGGTGACCCTAGAGGCAGGCGATGTGCAATTAGACGGAAGAGTGGTCTGGCTGGAATAGCTCGCCATAGCTACTCGTTCCTCCATCTCAGAGCTCGACTCTCCCATGGAAGCCTGCGATCGAGGTTGAAACAGGCGCCGGGACCTCTGTGTCTTTTTGAAACGTCCCTGAGGCGGAAAACCCGGATCCACACAAGGATTCATCAGCATAGGACGCATGTTACTGTAAGCTTTGTGCGAGTCCTTGGAAGTGGTCTTGAAAGGGTCGAAGTCAGCATTCTCGTAAGCAGAATTGTCCTGCAGATGTGGGAAATCAAAGGCAGGAGAGTTATTTCCGTTGACAGCACTCAAGCCTGGATGACCCTGGTAATCCGGAACCGAATCATAAGCCAGGAGATCAAGCTTTCTGGAAGTCCCATTTTTGGAACCGGAAATGTGCTTTGAATCCACCCGCTGAGCCTTAGGAGCCTTCGCTGTGTCGATTGCTGTCAAAGCGAGTCTATGAGGAAGTGCCAACGATGCTTGCTGACTGGAAAGGTGGTTTGCGAAATCCTGCTCATCTTCATTTTTGGCCTCGGGGGCGTCAAAGACCTCGTTGATACCGATGCGCTGATGATATTGGATCGGCCTATAAGGAATGCTGTCGACTGCAGGAAGCGCATGGCTGAGATGAGCGCGAGGATGCCCATGTCCGTTGGGAAGAAGGCTGGGAATATTGTACTTGTCGCGATACCAACGAGGGATGTCGCGCAGGCCAAGCTTTTCCAACATTGCCAGATCATGGGGCATCTCATGCTTATAGAGACATCCTACACCAAGCATTAGTCTATTGCTATCACATGGTGACATGAGCCCTTGCCTTGTTGCTGATAGTCGCATTCGCCATGACGGATCCAATAAGAGCAGTATTCTTTCTTCGAGTTGAAGTGGGGGCTCTGTATTAATGTCAACCAAGTTTGTTACCTTAGACTTGAACATTTCATAGTGTGTTACGTATTGAGTAACACTTACCTGTCTAGTAGCTCCGTTTCCTGTAGGATTCGCGCTGTTGGTTGGAACCAGCCAGCCGCCGGACGATGGAGGTGTTGCAAGCAAGTTGTGCGCAGCACCATGCTGCAGTAGCGCGGTAATGACAAGTCTCTGGCTATGCGGAATACTCTCATCGGCAGCAAGTCGCGCAAGAGCCGACTGTACATCGATGTCGCGGGAGCGATGTCCGGGTGTGGCAGCGGCTGACGAGCGTGTGGTACTTGGGTGAGCCCCTTCGAGGATGTAGGATTGCATTCTCGAGCCCACAGTTCCCAGACTAGTCATGCCTTGAGTTTCACTTGCCGAGAGTACACGAGGAGCACCGCGAATGGATATATGCGCGGGCAGCTCGTCCACAGCGACGAGGGGGGTGAGGGTGCCATTTGGGCGAGTACAAAAGAACTGAGGGCGAATCGGGGAAGACATAGCTGCTTGGCAACGCCCAGATGCAACCTTATCCCTGATATAATAGAAGGGCTGAAGTTTGCGTGTCAGAAAGCGATGTTACTTGACTTAAAATGTAGAGTATATTGCCATGGGAGGTGAAAAGGAAAAGAGTTGAAAGGCAAATGGTGGAGAGATAGGAACAGAGAGGATGGAGAAAGGTGGAAGAAACACGGTGACGAAGGAAGTGAGAAAGTGAGAAGTCAAGGAAATAAATAGCACCAATGAATTTGTTGATGAGATTGCTGGCACAGAGAGCGTTTTCTCATTCACTTTGGTGACTGGCGTTGGCAGCAGGGGGTGGATAACAACACCACGCAACAAGCGATACAGGATTCACCAAACTGTAAAAGGAGTAACTCAACCGCGTATAATCAACAGAGATTAATGAGATTGATGATATAACACTGATGACCTCATGAAAGCAACCACGCGCGAAAATAAAAAAAAAGACGCGACAGCGCGAGAGTATAAGAAGAAAGTCCAAGTACACATCCAATGTTCGCCGCCCTGAGAATCCAAAGTGAATCCAAAGATTCTCAACCGGCCGAGTAATAGCAGAGGACCAGAAAAAAAGAAAAAAAAAATATCAGCGCGAAGATTCCGCAAAGAATAAAAGCAGCTCCAGGGTCCAGATCCAGCCATGACTAAATGCCGTCAGTGTTTGTCCGATAATGTTCACCAGTACAACCGTCCCGGATGGCTGCAGCCTCCTCGCTGAACCACGGCATCCTTTCTCTGGGGACTCAGTCCGCTTAATTTGGAGAGGAGCGCAATCGCTGGCCTTCTGATAGATTCGGCCTCTGAGAGACATCTCGTGCTGGAAGGGGTCCCCTCCAGTCTCATCCCTCTGCCAGTGGCCTTGACTAATTCCTTGTTTGAGAACATTTGGACTCATGCGAATTCGACGACCAGATAGACGATAGTCGCTAGCTCATCCTATCCTCGAAAAGATTTCTCACGATATGATCTGACAATTGCGCTTCTCGAGTTCCCGTCGTCTAGATGCCGATTTATCTCAATGCCATCTGCTGGCAACGTGGATGGAGTAACGATATATCGACAATCGACGTTGGTGATACGAAAAAGCAAGATCCGACGAATGAGCAAATCAGCATTTTCCACAAACGGTTTTGCGACCAGTTTTGATCTGCAGTACGTAGAAAGGATCGGAGGACAACAAAAGACAGGAGGTCTACATTCTGATTTTGATAAAATCAACCGAAATGCAGCCCGGGGCCCGTGGACTGTTCAGTTCTGGTTTCGACCAGCCCGAGCCGAATGGGAAGGTAGCCAAGATCGGGGAAGCATGTGACCCCAATTATCTGCCTCAGGTCGGCGCTTGCTTCAACTGATCTCCTGGAGAGCTAATTATCTACTTGCAGTACATGGCTTTGCGATGCAACCCCTATCAATGCTATGAAATCACAAACTCCCAAGTTCCTTGTCGCAATAACGCTGAAGCATTCCACACGGAGAAAGAGAGAAGAAAAGCCGTTAACAACGCCACCTGCTACTTCCTACCCTTGGCTTGGGACTTCACCCATCTTAGACCCTGTGGCTAGGATGCTGTTGAGGCATATCAGAAGCTGGAGCAAAAGGCTGTGCTGGATATGTCGGCGGATGGCCAGCTGTCTCCATGCGATTTTCACTCGTAAGGTCGACAATGGGGGAGCTGGTTGCGGCAGGGGTGCTAGCAGGAAGAGTCGCACTGCCTGCTGCAGCCTTACTAGCCAGCTTCCTCTTCTGTTGTGCAAGGCTACCACGAATACCTGTCAAATACTTCTTCGCTAAAGCAACAAGCTCTTTGTCCTCGGTGCTCTGCTTGATAGCATCTAACATCCTGGCTACCTGGGTATCGGACCTCAGATGCGGGCATGTCCGCGAATAACCATAGTGCGCCAGACCACAAAGAGGACAGTGCTCGACACCAGCTAACTTCAAGCGACAAGAACCCACCGGGTGAACCTGCTTGCATGCAATACACGCTGGTTGCTGAGTTTGGCCAGGCTCCGCGCTACCATCCATGGCTAGTGGCAAGTTGATGGGACCAATCCGTTGGAATCCATGGACTGTGGCCTGCATTAGCGAACTGCGGGTCTGTTCGATTCAGAGTCAGACACTTACTTTTAGTCCTCTTGGGGATACTTGCGAGTTTCTCGGCGTCTAAGTCAGGGGCCGAGTCAGACTCGGAGTCAAACCCATCGTCTGCCCGGTATTCCCCGTCGCTTTCTGCTAGACGCTCCATACGATCTTTGACAGGTGACGGTTCCGTGGCATCATTGCCATAGTCAATATTAGTACGCTTCCGCTTTCCACGGCCCAACGTTTCCGCTTTTCTTCTTGCCTCCTCGGCTGCAGCTTGTTCACGCTCGCGCAGAATCTTCTCCCAGATGTCGGCATTGGGTGCAGCCTCTTCAGTCTGCTCAGTCATCTCCTGAAGCCGATCTTCAAGGTTCTGATTATCATTTGCCCATACCCGAGCAAAACTGAATTGAGACTCCGGGTCACCCTCGATAGGCGACTTGGCTTGTTCAGCTTGACTGCGATCAAGGAGTTTATCGACAGACTCAGAGTCATATCGTACATCGCCAGAGTCATCATCATCAAATAAAGTCTGAGCTCCATGCCGAAGGACCGACTCAAGATCTTGCCCGTCATCTTCCTCCGCCACCAGGCGGTCGATGAGAACGTGATCTAGGACCATCTTTTTCTTCCCAATTTGCATAATTTTCTCTTCCGCACTGCTGCGGGTCATAAGCTGGAAGACCAGGACCTTGTTCTTCTGGCCAATACGATGAGCACGCGACAACGCCTGCATGTCCTGATGGGGATTGAAATCCGGGTCCATGATAATAACCGTATCTGCAGTAGCAAGGTTAATCCCAACTCCCCCAGACCGGGTCGAAAGAAGAAAAGCGAAGTAAGGCGAGTTTTCCGCATTGTAATCGTCGATGGTCTTTTGCTTCTCGAGTGAGGTCATTCTACCATCAAGACGGAGATGTGCTAAGCCTACACCATCGAGAAAGTCCTCAATTATGTCAAGGTTTTCGAGGAACTGGCTGAAGATGAGGACTCTGTGGCCACGGTCCCTGAGCTTCGGAAGCATAAGCTCCAACAACTGAAGTTTACCAGCCGCATCCACCAGGTGGCGGTGGGACTTCATCCTATCGGCAGTTCTCTCCTCGATGGCTCTGCTGTAAACGAAAGGATGGCACAAGCATTTGCGCAATTGCATAAGAATATTGTTCAGGTTATGTCGCTCTGTTTGTTTCAACGCCTTGACCCCATTGCGTTGAAAGATCGCCTTGATCAGCTGAGGATTTTTGGCAAGGATAGATTTGTACAGTTTCTTCTGCACAACAGACATCGAGACCGGGACGATGATTTGAGCAACCGGGGGAAGAAAGGTGAGAACCTGCGCCTTTGTCCGTCTCAAGAAGAAAGGCCGTAGCATATCGTGCAATTTTGGAATGTTTTCCTTGGAGAGCGTGCCGTATTCCTCTTCAAGATCAATGGCCTTCTTTGATGGGTCGCAAAACTGCAGTAGGTTGAACAGTTCTCTAATATTATTCTGAAGCGGAGTGCCGGTCAAAAGCAGTTTAAATGGAAATCTGATTCGCGATAGTGCATCATAGAGCTGGCTTTTATCATTCTTGAGCCGTTGGCCTTCGTCAACAACCAGACCGGCCCATGGGATCTTCGCCAGAACTTTGCGGGATGCATCGTCCACCATCGTCTCATACGAAGTCACGACGACGTGGCATCGTAAAGTCGGATCATCGTCGGCATACATTTCGTACTCTTTAGCAAGATTGCGAGAGACTGCAGACCCGTAGTAGGTCACCACCCGCATTGAAGGAACCCATGATTTGATTTCCTTGCGCCAGTTGGGACAGGTGGAGTTGGGCACTACCACCAGGAAAGGCCAGCATCTGTGGTATTGGATCAAAGTAGCCATGAAGCCAATGACTTGAATCGTCTTTCCGAGACCCATCTCGTCGGCAAGAATGGCATTTTGCTGTTTGAACCACATGTAGTAGAGCCAATTAATACCATCAACCTGATAGTCCATGGCCTCCCCGCCCGTCATTATGCTAGGTTGATGGTCTTTGACCAACTCGGTCTTGAAATCCTTCTTTCTTTTCTTCGCGAGATGTCTCCTTAGGGTCTCTTGATTCGGCTGACGGACATATTCCCGCTTGACCCAGTCTGCAAAAGCAGCCCTGAAATCCTCCCATCTCTCCACATCACTGCGATCGGGAGGTGTATCCCAGACTACTTCCTCGTATGGCAGACCTTTGAACTTGACATATACTTGGGACACGTCGTCAATCCGCTCCAGGTCTGCTTCATAAGACCGCTTGGTATCTCCAGGTGGCGATGTGTCGGAAAAGCGGACGTCAAAAATGATATCCATCCTTAAATAGTCCTCCGGAATAGCCTCTTCGATAGTCCTCTGTGGTTCGAGATTTTTCTTGAAAAAGGCTCGACGCATGTGATGGTTGACGAAGCCCCAGACCCAGCTGCCGGGCATCCAGCTCGCGTGGCTGTAGGACTTGTTCTTCCATTTGATGAGGTATTCCCGCTGCGCTTCACTCGCGTTTTTCGCTCTTGGATCGACCGGCCGCCATGCAACCATAGCTCCGACCTCTCCCGGAACTGAAGCACATTCCTGACAATGCCACGTGAGATGGGCAACGTCCGAGAGATGCTCGAAATGGAAAGCTCGATGACAGGTAGTGCAGCGGAATAGTAAGTTGTCCACATTGTTGACCCGTGTCATATCGATGAATGTGATAGGGTCCTTGCCGCCATTCTGTTGCCGAGACTGCTGCTCCTGCTTCGGCGTTAAGCGATCCCGTAGTGGCCTTGACATTTTCCCTTCGCGATCGCAGATAGCGCAGTAGCCCTGGTGTGGAACAGCCGGATCTTTCGCGGTGGCGACTCCCAGGCAATTGCGACATTGAAGAACAAACAGTTCATCCGTGACCTTAGTGACCAGATGGTCTCGCGAAGCCCGAGGCCCTAGACACTGATGATGGAAGCTGCTGGTACATCCCTGACAGAAAACGAGGGGCCCTTTCGCATAATCGTCTCCGATAACGTGACAGCTCTTGCAAGCGCCTCGATGTCTTTCTCGAAAAGGGTCATTTTCCGGTATCTTGTGGAATTTTTCTTTGGCGCCAAAGAACTTCTCATGATGCTTGGGTGTGCCTTCATTCTCAGAGATTTCGTCTTCATTGCGTTCACGCAGATTCCTTCGCAAAACCTTCCGAGCCCTTGTCGAATGTCGCGTGCCTACTGGGGTAGCGCGATCGCTTTCTTCGTCCGGAAACAAGATTGCCGAGCGCGACTTGCTCTTTCGAGCTCGTAGCATGCGACGTCTTCTATGTGTAGCGCTCAATAATGCCAAATCGTCATCTGAGGAATCACCTCGTGAGTGAGCTATGCCATCGTCACTGCTCAAATTGCCGAAGAATGCTGTGAATCCAGTATTTCTGGCCCGAGTACTTCGTTGTGTGCGTTTCCTAGTACGACTTCTTGATTCGGACAAAGCCGAGTCTTCTTCTGATGTGACGTCGGATCGAGATGAGGCTGACTCATTAGGACCGTAGTTGAGAAAGTTGGATAAAGCTTGTGAGCCGTTTTTGAGGGTCTGAAGTTGCTCGGATGAGGTCTAGGACAAAGTACGGTGAGGAGAAGAACAGAAGAGTGGAAAACATTAACATTGCAACGTACCTTTTGGACCTCGCCACTCTTTAGTTTGACACGATATAGAAGCCCACCCTCCGTCTCAAGCGCTTCCTCACTGATGATGTAGCGAGCCTCAAAGTGCCCAGGTAAATATTCACAGCCCTCGACAACGCTACTGGGCGCAATTGGGACCTCCACGGCAAGTTCTGGTAGCTGGGACTCTGGTGAATTCCCCTGTGCTAGGTCGCCTTCTGGGGGATCGCGCACAAGTGGCAAATCATCAAATCTATTATCCTCCGGTAAATCGGGTTCGCCTGGCGCATCCTGGTCTGGTTCGGGAGACCGAGCAGCGGGACCGCTCGCAAACCTGGCAAGAAGCTCCCCGACAAGGCTGCCTTCGCTGTCTGAGTTATCCACCATGTGCTGGTCTGATTGTTCGTTATGGCTATCTGTTCCTTCCATTGTGACGGAGTCTCACATATGACGCGTTGGCTGACGGTGGGGTTTAGATATCTCTCGCAAGCCTAAACTGACGAAGAAGGGAAGATGAGTGAAATGCGAATATTGAGAGATGGGACGAAGCTGAGAAAGGGTAACACTGAAGTCGAAGGCTCTAATAAGTGACGCGAGTGGAGTGTATTATGTGCATGATATATGGGAAAGAAGTACGCAATTTCATCATCCAAAAGATGTACAGCACCTTAGATTTTCCTAAGAAGGTGATATTAATTCATGAGGCGCAGACGCGTGGATAGTATGCTATCAACGCGAAATGGAAAGGAAAAATGATAACGCGCTTATCTTATCGTGAGCTTGGCATGCGGTGAAACAAGGTTCTGTAGGCGGAGAAATCACTATGCCGGACTGTACTTTTTCCCAGTATCCTCCAGAGAAGTGAAAAACATTCACCGGCTCGCATCAACTACACATGAATGAAAATTCAGCGATGAACATGGAAATGGATCATTATAGACTACAATGGCATCTATCTACCAACGCCCAACCCAGAATATGTGAAACACAGTGACCCAACAGATCCCATCCTCTGACAAGACTTCCCAAACAGTCTATGAAAAGTCATAAAATCTTAGTCATTCAATATTGAGATCGCATCTGGTAAGGAAATATCACTTCTTGCGACTCTTTGTTTTTGAGGCCGCGTTGGAAGAAACACTGCCGGCTCGCGATGTGGAGGCTGAGTTCGCTCTGCTCCCACCTTTGACAGCCTTGACCTGCTTGTTCTGAGAGAAGCATTAGTAAGGACCAAAGTGAACAGAGTAATACACAAGAAAAAAGGTGGGAAGCCTGTAGAGTTGGGCCGACAGGGAGACAAGTAATAAGAGATTTTGACTTACAACTGCACCGCCCTTGGTCTTCTTCTTCGCAGGGGCTTCTTCTTCATTCTCAACATCCTCTTCGTCCCGATCACGTCCACGGCCTTTGCCGCCCTCCCCGTTGACCTTCCCGTCTTCCGTCTCGAACTCCTTGGCAACAGTGTTCAAGAGTGTGGTGCACCGACGCCCGATTTCGACAGGGGTCCTGCTAAGGAAGAACCAGTCAAAACGGAAGAGAGGAGACTCGCGAATCTCGTCGCGGACTTTCTCGTAAAGACCTTCGCCATCGACTCCATACTTGTCTAGCATGACCAGCAGGAATCGATCTTCCTCTTCCGTGTATATCTTTTTGTTAGTGGTAGACACCGTGTAGTTGATCTTGAGCTGCTGAAGGGGCACGCGGTACATCTCCATCTTCTTGCGCAGCATCTTACGCTGATGGTTCATCTTGCGCAGCTTCTCCTCGCCCTGTTCGATGACGCGGAGATATTTAGGATAGTCTTGAATTTCAGTGTAACGTTTCCAGAATACTCCAGCATACTCCTCGATCTCATCCGGCTCTTTGCTGTCCACTTCGGTAGCGATGCCAACGTAGTCAGTACGGCCGAATTTCGCTGAGCCATTCACGAATTGCTGGAAGTCACGGCGGTTCCAGGTAGAAAAGCCCTCTTCGGACATCTTTGCTTTAGCCGCCTGCTCCTCCTCGGTCAACGGCACGGCATTGTCGATCTCTTGTTGCTCCAGGTCACGCTCGGCTTCACGCTCACTGAGCTCTTCATCGGGACCGTCAGCTAGAGGGACTTTGTAACCGATCTCTTTGTGGAAGTAGGCCGTTTCCTTCTCCTGAAGCTCCTGAAGTCCGGGTGGAAAGAACTGCCAGTCGTGAACAGCAATCTGCTTTGGTGCCCTTGGAACCTTGGGTTTAGGATCAGCTGTTCTACCGCCCGTGGCCAAAGCCTGGCGATAATACTTGTCGATGGAGTAAAATTGCTCTTTTCGCTCTCGCTTGGCTGGATTGATCCAGTTGATGCCGATGTCTTTTTTCCGGTCCGCGAAGTCTTGACCATTCCACTCGTATGCACTCTCCGAGCTAAATTTCTGAAGGTCGTCAATTCCAAGCTTCTCGTACTTCTTGTTCAGTTCCGCGGTTCTCTCCTCGCCCTTGCGCAAAATAGCATCAATGTCATCTTCCGACAGCTTGTTCTCCGAAGACAGTGGTCCTGCTGCGCCTTTCTGGTTGAAAACGTTAACAGCTCCGTGCTGAATCATGCCAAGCAGCTCATCCTTCGATGCGGCGTTCTTCGTTTGCTGCTGGGCACGTCCTTGTTGAATAACAAGCTGGTCCAATCGTAGTTTCTGCGCTGCACGTTCCAAGACCTTTTCTTCGATGGCATTTTCTGTTATGAATCTGAATACGACAACCTGCTTCGTCTGGCCAATCCGATGAGCACGATCCATAGCCTGCAGATCCGCCTGAGGGTTCCAGTCACTATCATAAAGAACAACGATATCGGCAGTCGTCAGGTTGATACCCAGTCCACCAGCTCGCGTCGTGAGGAGGAAGATGAACTTATCGGAGTCAGGCTTGTTGTACTCATCAATTGCAGCAATTCGGTCCTCATGAGCGGTTGTACCGTCAATACGGCAATACTTATACTCTCTGAACACGCAGTAATCTTCCAGAATGTCAAGAACACGACTCATCTGAGAGAAAATGAGCACGCGGCTGCCCTGCTTCTTCATGCGCGCCAGAACCTTGTCAAGGATGACCATCTTTCCTGCATTGTCCACAAGATGTTCGTCGGTGGTGTATGGAGGACCTGGCTCGGCGCCTTCAAAGAGGTATGGGTGATTGCAACACTTGCGAAGTTGCATGACGATGTTCAACAAACGAGTTTTCGATTCGCGCTTGCCAGCAGCACCATTCACCGCGTCAATGTCCTTCTCGAGAATCTTCTGATACCACTTGACTTGCATCTCCGACATGGGTACATATAAGTTAATTTCTTTCTTAGGAAGAAGGCTCTTCTCCACATCATTCTTGACACGGCGCAAGAGGAAAGGACGGAGAACGCGGTGGAGTTGTTGAACCACGGTGTCCTGATCAGCATCTTGACTAGAGAACCACTGATCAAAGGCTTCCGAGTCACCGAAGACGTCCGGTAGCAAAAAGTTCAAGAGGGCCCAGAGTTCGTGCAAGTTGTTCTGGAGAGGAGTACCGGTGATCAACAATCGATTCCTAGAGTGGAACACACGTATGATTTGTGCAAGCGAGGACTCTTCGTTTTTGATACGATGAGCCTCGTCAATGATGATGTACTCCCAAGCGAACTTCTTAAGATGACTCTTTTCCCGAAGCACCATCTCATAACTGGTAATACAAACATCAAACTTCTCATCCAGGAGACGTTCGTTGATCAAACGGTGTCGCTCCTCCTTGTCACCCTGCAAGACCAACACATTTACCTCGGGAGTCCACTTTCCAAACTCTCGCCTCCAGTTGTCAAGTGTTGATTTCGGGACGGCGACGAGGTGTGGTCCAGTGATTCCGCAAACGTGTCGAAGGTAGCCAAGAAAAGAGATCGTCTGCAACGTCTTACCAAGACCCATCTCATCTGCCAGGATACCAGAGATACCGTTCTCATGGAGGGACACCAGCCAATTCAAACCGGCGATCTGGTAGTCGCGCATTTCTCCCTTGATGAAGGGTGGAGATTCTCGGAATACAGTGCCCGTTTCACCGCCGCTCCTTTCATCCTTGAGAAGTTCAGCGTCCTCCTCTTGTTCTGTTCTGCGACGCCTGTCGGCGCTTGCACCACCGGAGCGGGCCGATCCCTTCTTCTTAGCTTTTGCTTCCTCTTCTTCATTTTGTCGATCAATTTCGGTCATAATTTCCTTGATCCGGGGGTTTGGGTTTGTTTCAATGAAGTGACGGAACAGATCGGTCAGGCCGAGGAGGTAGCGAAAGCGACGGATAGAATCATCCTCCTAAAGTAACACACAGACTATAAGCGACTGCAAGCACATCCGCACCCAGCACGCCCACCTACCATTGACTCGTCCAAGCGACCGTGCTTTTTGCCCAGGATATTCTTCCTCATGTGGAAAGCTTCGGATCGTCGTCTTCGCCCATCCAATGGCGGTGCGTCGCCGGCAACACTGCTCGCCGTGGTATTAGGGTTCGTATCGGTATCCTATTGCGCGTTTGTTAGGATACGGGCTATCAGTGGTTGACATTGGAACATCATACCGTATAGTCCGGAGTCTCCTGAAGATGCCAAAATGCCCTGGTGATTAGCAGAAATGTTCTTGGTGTTGTTCATAAAGTCGACTGAAGGAAATGTACGACTTGTAGTGTAAACGCGCGCACTTACCGTCATGTGCGCGTCTGCTCGATCAACCGGCACAGACGTGACGGGCTCTGCGGTCGCATCTGTCATTGGGGTATCTGCCTGTGACGGCGGGTCGGAAGTCGGAATGTGTGAAGGAGCCATCACTTTCCACAGCGCACCTTGCGCAAGTGAATTGTCCTAGATCAAAAGGAACGCGACTTGATAGTATACGATCGGACAATGCTGAATCTAGCGAGAGGATAGGCAAAGGAGGATGGCCACTTCGCCGAAGGTGGTATATTTGGAAATGGATTTGATCACAAGATTTGACCCTGAGGTGGAGGACAAAGGTAGGGAGGAAACAATTGTAGTGACGGAGGATGATGAAAGGACAAAAGAAGGACCGCCTCGCAGTCGCGCCGGGATGGCAAATGGAATTTCGCCGGCGAAGCGCGGTCCCTTCACGCGCTGATTGGCAGGGGAGACGCGCAGGGGGTTAGAGCTGAGTCAGGACTGAGTCAGCAGGGGAGGAAAGAGGGGGAGGGTTAGTAGAGGGAAGAATCTCGGGACCTCGGACTCGTCTTAGACTCT
Source organism: Aspergillus homomorphus CBS 101889 (assembly GCF_003184865.1). Taxonomy (NCBI): domain Eukaryota; kingdom Fungi; phylum Ascomycota; class Eurotiomycetes; order Eurotiales; family Aspergillaceae; genus Aspergillus; species Aspergillus homomorphus. The sequence goes on along the minus strand of NW_020291939.1, from coordinate 86,091 downwards.
TAGCAAGGACCTTCAGGCGGAAAACAAGTTTCCCCGCTGTGGGTCACGTTACCCGGTCAGAAGCAAAGAAAGATCAGCTGCGCCAACATTCTCCCGATCGAATCATCCTTGAGTCAACATCGTGTGCCCGTCTACTTCATCCTCCCGCTCCCTTCATTCCCCTCCTCTCCTTATATCTACATTGTCCTCGCTTGGACTGTCTCCTTTGTGATCGTATCCTTGGACATCACGAACTTCCCCGCCTTCCAGATCTCCACGAGGAATTGTTCGTTCTCTCTGTTGGCAACGAACGCACGGTTCAAGTCACCCCTCCTAGTGGCGGTAGTGACGACGTCGTCTTTTAAGACCATATCTCAACTCTCCTACAACGCTGCTTCTTCTGCTGCAGCCCACTTCAGGATGGACTCGATGAGGTCCTTGAACACCTCGTTGCCGAGGTCAACACCCCGTCCGCAGCAGCCCCCTGAGCAGCTTCTCCAGTCGTTCAAGGCGGCCGCCCTGTCCGTTACCAATCTCTACAAGAATGCTGTTTACGAACAGGCCCAGGCCAAGCAAGCAGGCTACCAAGAAGCAATTGAAGATTTGCTGCATTTCCTCGACCGGGAAAACCTCGGACTTGGTGATGGAGAGGGCTGGAAGGTTCGACAGTGGGCCACGGAACGGAGCGATGGGCTCGGCGCCCATAGCGACGACGACGAGGTTGAGAAACAAACCAGAGGCACGACTCCTGCTGCGGTCCGCAAGGCACAGCCCGAATCTGAACCGACACGACAAACATCCAAGTCAACATCTCCCTCGGTCGACGAGCCAAGTGCCGCCCCGCCGCCCCAGGCTTCTTCACCACCGTCGTCCCCTCAGTCTTCCGAGCCTAGCACCTTCGATAGACCTACAATCTTCACTTTTACCGCTGGACCGACCTTCCCACCAGAGCAAGATATGGATGTGCAACCCTCAGATACGTCAACACCTTCATCTCAAGACGGCGCCCCCGTCAGTGTCTCAATGCTGCCTCGAAACCCGCGGCAACAACCCCGCCTGAACAACTTTTCCCGCTCAAATCCTCGATCATCCACTCGCGAGTCCTCCGTCGGACTTGGCTCGAAACGAAAGCTCGCAGTGCCGGATTTTTTTGATTTATCTGGGCTCGGGAATCGAGACTTTTTCGGCGGCGGCAAACGTGGCCGCTTCACCTGAAAGAATGTCGTATCGACAATTAGACGACTTCATATTTCTATGGTTACGCAGCGGCTATTGGTGCATTGATTTTTTTTGTTTATCCTGGTGCATTTGAGGGAGTCCTGCATGTGGTCTTCAGGCCACGGTCATTTATTTTTCTTTCCGTCTCCCTCATCCTATCTTCCACTGTATTCTCCTTTCTACACCTGTCCGTTCCTCTTCTTTTCTCTTTCTTCGACTCATACTTATCAAATTTATAGAGGTTAACAGGCTTTGGCGATACCCAGCGAGGCAGCTTGTGTCAATGCTACTCGTATGAACATTTTATGCACTAATTCACATGACTCTTATCAATCGTAGAATAGCTTCGAAACACTACAGCTAATATACAAAACGCCCTGAGTGGAATAGAAACGACAAATTGTAAACCCCGGGGTATTAGTTGAACGCCCTCCAAATGCCCATGCCGACGAGGGTAGCGGAAATTGTAGCAATGCCGAGGCGCCGAGATCCCATCTTGTACTTGGTGGCGCTTCGCATGATCGTCTTTTCTTGTTTTCTGAGGTTTTTCATGCCCGTCCAGTAGCTGTAGACACCGAGACCGACAAAAGCGGCAGAACCTATTTTTGACCCTCATGATTTAACATCTGGAGCTTCGATGCGGAAGGATATGCAAACAGAAAAACCCACCTGTGATGCGACAGGATAGACAGTCATCGTAGGAGTCTTCTGCGAGCATGCGTTTAGCATCTTTGGGCTGAACGTCCCAGCGATCACTGTCACTGGAGGCAGAGGAAGAAGCAGCCATGAGGGGCGAGGAAGTATGGGAATTTGTATCCGAGTTGAACAGAGAACAAAGGAAGACAAGCTCAAATAATTCAAATCATCTATTCATATTGCACCGCCGCATCCCCGAGAAGGAAATCCGACAGGAAGGCGGGCATGGACGGCAGAACGTGGGCGATTTGAAGGCGGATGGCCTCATTTCCCATTCCCGACCATCACGCCCGACCATGACTGCTTCCATCCCCACCCATCGAGTTAGGTCGCCATGATGAGCGGCCAAGTCGATGCGCTTTACATTTATGATGAGCAGACGTGTGTTTTCTCTTCTCTCCGTGCTCATATGGCCTCTCCTCCACAGCTACTGACGTCTGCTTTCCTCCCAGCAACCCGATTGTTGAGCAGGTCTACCGCTCCCGTCCGCCCTCCGCACCAGCCATCCGCTCCCTCTTCCTGGCTCATGCGGCCCCTCGCCCCTCGGTGCTGTACCTGCCTGGTGCGATCCCACCGGTGACAGTGTACTCTATCGTTCAGTCGAACCTCACCTTCCTCGCGGTCTCCGAGGTTGACTCGGAATCGCTGCTGATGCTAGAGTTCCTCCATCGAGTTGTCGATGTTCTGGAGGAGTTCGTAGGGGCACCATTGCTTTCGACAAAACTACAGGCGAACTACGATGTCGTCGCACAGCTACTTCACGAGATGTGCGATGGCGGCTTGGTGTGCAACACCGAGCCCAACATGTTGCAGGAGGTAGTGGAGATGCCAGGGTGGATGGGGAAACTTTTGGGCGGGGTGGGACTGGCTGGGTTTGTTTACCTCATAAATGACCCTGTGAACTGGGCGCAGACGGCTCTTCTTCAGCTATACTAACCATGAGGGTTGTACTGAACAGGTCATCTACGCCAATTCTGGGCCAACCCAACGCATTGAAGCAATCGCTGTCGTCCGCCGCAGTAGCACAAGGCCCCGCGATACCTTGGCGGAAGTCCGGAGTTCGTCATACCTCCAACGAGATATATGTCGACATCATCGAGTCGCTGTCAGTCACCATTGCCCCATCCGGCCGCCTGCTATCGGCTTTGGCGTCCGGCACCATCGCGTTCACAGCTAAGGTGTCCGGAGTTCCGGATCTCCTTCTCTCTTTAACTGCGCCTGGCGGCCAGAGAGTCCTGGGGCGCAAGCTCGAACTTCCTGTCTTTCACCCTTGCGTGCGACTGGCGCGATGGCGGGAACGGCCAGGGGAGCTCAGCTTTGTTCCACCGGACGGACGTTTCATTCTCGCCGGGTACGAGGTAGATCTTCTACCGCTTGATCCCAATCTTGACCAACCGCCTACCCACATGGAGAAGCTCTTCTTGCCTGCCATCGTGGATGTTCGCAAATCCCTAGGTCCGACGGGCGCCGAGTTTGAGGTGCGCCTGATTCTCAATACCAACTTCCCGGGCTACCCATCCGCCAGCCGACCCGGAGTCGGGCGCAGCGGATCCGGGACATCGACACCTTCGTTCTTGGGAGGAGGCGGGAACTCCTCAGCGCCAGTTTTGGAGGAGGTTGTCGTTACTGTGCCTATTCCCAACACGGTCCGGAACATCACAGAGATGCAAGCCAGCCGCGGAGAGGCATTGTACTCCCCGGGGAGCGAGGTACTGCAATGGCGAATCCCAACCAAAGATGCCGGAACAGTCTCTGGCACGGCGACCCTGCGATGCACCGTCGCGGGACACCATGACGACGACGATGCCGAAGACGAGCTGGAAGACGCGGACGCCAACCTCCTTCAAGGCTACTACGACCCATCCACTGCATACCCTGACCCGGAAACGGGCACCACAAAACGCAAGACCAAGAAAAAGAAGAAGAAGAAGGTAGTCAAGAAGTCCTCTCGAGCTGCTGCGGCTGCTGCTGCCGCCGCCGCCGCAACAGACGAAGCGGAAGCATCAGCGTCTGCCTCCGCCGACCCCTTCCCCCAAGACGCAGAACAACCCCAACCCTACCCCTCCGACCTATCCCAACCGCCAACCCCAGCCCAAGCTCCCTCTTCAACTTCACTACCGCCACTCCTCCCCGAAGCCGAAGCCGAAGCCGAAGCAGAACCTACCCAAGACTCCGAATCCCACACTCGTCCACGCAAACAACGACCACCACCATCCTCCCCCAAGCCGAAAGACCGTCAACCAGGACCCCAACCCAGCATCTTCCACACCGCTCCCCGCAAGACCAAAACCCAACTCAACGCCATCCTCATGCCCACCTCCGCCTCAGTGTCCTTCTCCGTGCGCGGCTGGCTCCCCTCCGGCATCAAGGTCGACAGTCTCAACATCGACCCGCGCAAAAGCCGGGGGCTCGGCGAGGGCGTGAAGCCATACAAGGGAGTGAAATACCTTTGTGTGAGTCAAAAGGGCGTAGAGAGAAGATGTTGATGGGAAACGAACAAATGAATATAGGTCCCGGTGAGGAAATAAGTAGGCGGATTCAGTTTGGCAATACCCAATGATGCCCGATATAAGCTCATCTTCCGCCTCAAATTATCACCATCTAAATCAACTCTAGCTAGCTTGTTTGTATATGTTTGGTCACATATCTACTTTTCCCCTCACAACAGATTTTGTTTATCTCCGTCATCTTTTTACCTGTGAATGAATTCCTGGCTCATAGACCAGTTTGCTTACTGCTTTGAGAGGGTATGTGTGAACCATTTGGGCAATTCAGATAGGCCCAGCAACTATATTGAGATGCGATTGCGAGCGATGCGATGTGACATAATGATGATAACAAACAGACATTGATGGATTAACTAACCCGTCACTCTCCATTAACAACGGTAAAGAAATCAGAGTCCGTTCAAATCATACTAGCCCTGCTAGATACCTAAAACAAATTAATGACTAGATAAATAGTTTATATGCCAAAACCCCCCCGGCACAAGAGATCCATCAAGCAACAAACAAACAAAGTATAGTATACACAATCATAAGTAAGCATAGACCGTTGAAAAGGTCATTCCAGCACATAAGCCAGAGATAGAGAGAGGGGGTTGCACAACAAGCACAGCAAATCCAAGTAGATTACCAGCCATTTCCAAGAAATCAAATAAATCAGTCAATCCATCGTTCGAAAAGGATATCAGTAACCAAAAGAAATAAGACGTAGACGTGTTTGAAAGTTGAGAGTCAATCGGGTTATAACTTTGAGCTCCGGCGTTCGAGGAACTGGAGTGCGAGGTATGCCACTGTAGAAATCGCGTAAGTATTTTGTTGTTTTTCTTGTTGTTTATTTGTTCCAGGAATGTGTGCGTTGAAATTAAGATTTAGCAATAGATAAATGGGGATCAAAATCGTCACGATCAAGAGGAGGGGTAAGTAAGGGTAAGGAGGGTATGGGACATGGCGGTTTGCATCACGGACGAAAGCACCAGCAGATTATACCCGAGTCGGAGTTGGCCCGCCCTCAAAGTATTATAGTAAGTAGGCAGGCGATCTGTAAGTTTCGAACTGGATCCGATCTCGATCTCGATTTTACGAGTCGAGCTTATTCTGCCGAGGGTGAAGCGGACAGTAAGAAGACTGCGTGCAGTACGGGAAGAATGCTTGAGAACAAGCCCAAACCGACACGAGAGGAGGGTAATGCAATGCGAAACACAGGTCTGGGGAATAGATAGGACACAAAATAAAGGTGAATCACTCACCCGCAGCGACAACGGTGGCACGGATAATGCCCGACTTGGCAGATCCGCCGCCCAGAGTCAGAAGGTAGCGGAGCCAGCCCAGTCGGAGCTTCTGACCGTTGCGATCAAAGTCCGGCGCCAGGCTACCGGCTTTGATGAAGAATTCCTGCTTCCTACCAAACGGCGGGTAGCGGACGGCCAGCGCGGATTCAATCCAGCCGGGGCTGGAGGTGATGGTGCGGCGGTGCACGAAGACGTCGAAACTGGCCTTGCCGCGGTAGGCACCGCTGCCACTTTCGCCTACACCGCCGAATTCAAGGGTGGGGATGTGCAGAGCGGCGTCGTTGATGGAGACACCGCCGGACCGGGTCTTGGAGAGAACTAAGTGGAAGCAGTGTTAGTTGTGTAGTTGTGCTTCACGGAGTAGAGTGACATACTTTTCTCTACTTCGGCCTTGGTGCCGAATGGGTAGAGCGCCAAAGGCGTAGACTGCACGCCGTTGGCAATCTCAATAGCCTGGTCGATGCTGTCGACCGGGAGGATGGTCAACAGGGGGCCGAAGCTCTCCTCCGCGACCAAGGAGTCATCGACCGAATCGATCTGTATGAGCGTGGGCTCGATGAAGCGCTCCTTCTCGTCCATCGTTCCTCCCAGAAGGATCTTGCCCTTGCTGTTGTCGATCATATTCTTGATGCGCTGAAAAGAGGCATCGTCAATGATGCGACTGAGGTCCGGAGAGTTCTTCGCTCCCCGAGGGAAGAACTCGTTGTATGCCTTCTTAAATTCATCAACTACAGCCGGTAGAATGGGTTTCTCAATGAGCATGTAGTTCTGCGACGTGCAGATCTGTCCAGCATTCGTGATCTTTCCCCACAGCATCCGACGCGCCACCAACCTAGGGTCCGCGTTTTTAGAAATGATAGCAGGGTTGCGACCGCCCAGCTCCAGCACGACGGGGGTCATATGGGGCGCAGCGGCCTTGCAGATGATACGGCCGACGTTGGCGCTACCGGTGAAAAAGATCTTATCCCACCGTTCGGCAAGGAGCGCCTGCGTCTCGGGGACTCCTCCCTGCACCACCGTGTACGCCTCCGGATCGAGCGAAGCCTCGATGATCCGCTGAATCACGGCTGCGCTGTGCGAGGACTTTTCACTCGGCTTGACCACCACAGTACACCCGGCCGCGATAGCACCAATCACCGGACCCAGGGTCAGCTGGAAAGGGTAGTTGAAAGGACTAGCAGCATCATTCCGGCAAATATTAGCAAATCTGACCGACCGACCGTCACCGAGCGCAAGGTTGAGGGTGAGGGACATACCCGATAACCAGAACGCAACCCATTGGATCCTTTCGGATCTTCGGGTTCACGAACTTGAAAGTGATATCAATGTTCTCCGCCTTCTCATCCTTGACCCATTTCTGCAGATTCCGGCACACGAAGATGATATCATTCAGAACCCAGTTGGTGTCGCCGAGCTCGGTCTCGAAGTCTGGTCGGCCGAGGTCCAAGCGTAGCGCTTCGCGCATCTCCTCTAGATGGTCTTTCACACTGTTCAACGCCTCGGGTCAGCGATACGAGCCCTCATCCCTGTCTTCTCTCTGATCTCTCCCATGAAAACTCACGCCCAGTACAGCTTGCGGAGTTGGACCAGCCGGTACTCCACATCGCGGGTCTTGTGCTCATTGAAGGTCTTGCGCACCGTGGCGACCCGAGATTGAATGTCTTCAATCGGTGTGTTTTCGAACGGGGGAATATCCAATGCGCCCATTGTTACGGTGGTAGTTGGACAAGGAAGGGGTGGAGGGAGGGGAGCGGATATGGCGGAAGTTATTGCGAGGTGGAGATGAGCACCAGCCAGAAGAGAAAGAAAAGGCGATTAGGTGATTGAAAAGTACGGAGAAACGAGCGACAGACAGGGGGTGATCATCATGAATTAAATAACAAGCACAATGATCGTCATGGTGTCGCAGACCCAGAAAGCGACCGGATGGAGGAATTGCACCGACGAGAGAGTACGGGAAGATCCATAGCATTAGTTACTAGTTAGCTAGTAGTAGAAGAGGAGTTGAAAGCACATGAACTTTCAAGGTCGGCGTATTTCCCATTCCCCGCTTTGGACGGACCGCGGCTGCTCGGCGCAACCATTGAAGCAAGACTTGAAGGTTGAATGGTTGAATGAATATCACCATCTGGTGGGTTCTGTCACTTAACTTAGTCGGGCGAGTCTAATGTTTAGGCTAATGTTTAGGCTAGTCTTCACACTGACACACTCTCTCTTTCTACAGTCTCCTTTTATTTTAGCCCCGGACTCCCCATGGCCATTGGTGGGTTGGCATTCTTCAATTCCTGCATGGACATTCGATCACACCAGTAATAAGCACGCAGGAGGATCCAAATGGGCAGTTTGAGAAGTAATATAAAGACCTGTCCGGAAATGAAGAGATACGATGGTCAGAACTTTAAAAAAGAAAAAGCCTACTTCTAGTGCACTGACCTGACAGCGGTCCACTCACTGACTCGCCCCTTTTATTGCAAAGACACCGAATGCGAACAAAAAAATACGCTGGCTCAAATTCAATTCATCATCACTCATCACTTCAATCAGCCATAGAAAGAAAGCACATTATAAACTTTCAATTGACCAAGCAAGCCATCCTCAATCGCAACCTCCAAGTCTTGACAAGCTCCCTTCCGCTGCTGGTTCCCAGACTGAGAAATCGACAACACATCGAGCATTGAACCTGTACCAAAACAATTGTATTCTATTCCCACCGCTTTTCAGGGTCCTTCTAAAATCCCTTCAAAAATCCGAGACCGCAGAACGAAACAACGTATCCAAGATTGACCAAGAATGTCAGAAATCGAAAGCTCCAAAGTCTCGTCACGAGGCAGAGTCACAATCATTGCTAGTGATACTATTCGAACGCGCTGCGTTTACAGCACATCATCTTGCACGGTGATCGCCTTGTTGTACGTTTCGTAAGGGGTGATGGCTCCGAGAGCACGTCGTTGATGGGCGTTGAGGATTTCCAGTCCGTATACGTAACTGGCATTGACCCAGCCAAACCTAAGAGGGAAAAGAGTTAGTGACCTGCATGAAAAATAGTATCAAAGTCGTCCAGCTCGGGACTTCTTACCCTTCACGGGGAGCTCCCTTGAAATCCACGCCTTGGTTGCCGTACTCGGCATCCACCCGGTGTGGGTCAATGGGACGAGTAACATCGTATTTTTCGACAACCACCCCGTTGAAATCCACAAAGGCCTTGGTGATCATGTACAGCCACTTATAGCTCAGTCGTTCGGCTTCCTCTTGGTAGCCGTAGCGGATCAATCCGGTCCAAGCAAGCATCTGCTGAGGAGCCCAGCCATAGGGGTAATCCCACTGCCGATTGGGACGATCCAGTCCGATGACACCCCGCGACTCTTCCGTTCCGGACACCAGGCCACCATACGCTTCGAATTTGTGAAGGGCCTTGACCAACCGAGACGCTTGCTGCGGTGTCGCGAGACCTGCCCACATCGCCCAATAGGTGGTGGCACTTTCGTAGCTCGTCCGTTCTTGCTTCTTAGTGTTATAATCGAAGAACATGCCTTTCTCCTCATCCCAAAGATAGGTGTCCATCCGCATCTTTCTACGTCTTGCCCGACGATCCCAGACAGACGAGGATTCAAAGGAGATGTCTTTGGTAGCCTCCGTCCGGAACTCAGGTGGGATTTCCAGCTTATCTTTGAAGTAGGTGCGGATGATCCGGGCGATATCAACCTCGTACTTGTACAACAGGGAGTTCAGGTCGACCGTGGCGAGGTCGGCACAGACTCTCTCCAGGCGGTAGCTGGTATCATGTCCGGACTCTCTCACGGCTCTATCATGCAAGAAATACTCGTCGAGTTCTGGTTCCAGGACCTCCCGGTGATTGTAGGCCTGGACGAATTCGTCGAAAGACATTCCGTGCTTCTCAGCGTAGGGAGTGAGAATATGGTAGAAGTGGGTCGGCTCCGTTTCAGGAGGCACGCCGGTACCTTGCGGACGATATCTCGAAAGGCCTGATACTGGGTCAAACCGCGGTTCCGCCGTCCAGACGCTGTAGTACTCCTTGATAGCAGCAAGGGTGGCATTTCGGAGGAACTCCATAGAATCAGGCTCGTTCTTGATCCGTTCATACACACGCAGGGCCATATCAGTCAAGAATGGCGGCTGAGAGCGCATCAGATAGTAGGATCGGTTAGCATTCAGGATCTTTCCGTAGTGCTTGATGCAGAAGCAGAAGTTGATCACCATGGCCTTGGCCAAATCGACTCTGTTGCTGACAAGTAGACCGAGCGAGATCATATAACTATCCCAGTTGTACAACTCGTTGAATCTTCCTCCTGGGACTACGAATGGAACTCCGGTGTATTCTGTCTTTTGGGTCGCCTCGTCGACCTTCTTGTCCATTGCCAGGGCCAGCATTCCAGGTTTGCCGTTGAGATCCTTGACATACTCGGGTGTGATGTTATCCGACAACATCTGAACATCGAGGCGGAGCTCAGGATAGTCTTCGGCAATTTTCTTGTAGTATCCGTACTGTTCGGGAGCTCCCACAGGAATGTAGATCCGAGGTCTGGGATCATCGGTCCAGTCCTTGGGGTCCTTGCCAGCCTCTGCAATGTTTGATCCATCGATTCGCCGGGTCAGAGCAGTCCAGAACGAGTTTTTGATGAGACGGGAAAGACGAGAGACTGGGTTCTCGCTCAGACGAGCTTCGTCCAGAACGATAGTCTTCCGACCGTAATCCTTGGCGATTGTGAGTTCCTGGAGAAGATTGGAGAGCATGTATGTGCCTCGCACGTCGAATCTGTTGTAACCGGACGATGCAGCCGTTCCTACGGAGAACACCTTCACCCATGTCAGCCGTTATTCGACCAGAAATTCAAAATTTCACACATACCTTGGGGCCGAGATCTTCGATCGTGATTTGCATGTTCCGATCCGTGTCTTCCCGCTCCAAAAGGTCGTGCAGTGTTTTATCGACATCGATGAGGAATTTGCGGGGGTTTGCCGGAGTCTCATCTGTGGACCGTATGCGTCAGTCAAAGGTACCTTGTTGCAGCCAAAAATCATTCGTGTGCGTACCGTGACTGGCTCTTCTAGCGGGAAAACCGCCTCCCAGGAACTCTTGGATGTCTTCCCGGTTGAAGGATTTCAGAGTCTGTGGCAGATAATGAGAAATGGTTAGTCACGCTCGTCCTAGGCTTATCTGGACGCGGTTGAGTGTACGCACCGAGGAGAATGCTCGCTTGCGGTCCCTGATGCGCGCATTGCCATCTTCGCTTCCGTAGTAGATGTCAGGGTCTGAAAATGGATCAAGCGAAGCGTTTCGGCGGTGCTGGGCACTTGACGAGCTCATCATCAGGGGATGTAAGATGGAGGATAGAAAATGCTGCTCAGTGACAAGTCGGACGAAGGAAAAAGACTAGGGCCAGAAAAGATCGGAGCAGGGGTTGTTGGTGTGCCGGCTAAAGGGGTAACACAAGGATGCCAATAATTGACGACGCTAGGCTCGTGCGTGGCGCTGGGAACTACAGCTGGTTCGTATCGGTAGTTACCAGCTGGGATCACGATCACAGGGAATGCTTCCTATAAGTGGAAAGAGAAGTAGGACAAGAGGCAGTTGTGGTGGGAAGGTCTGCTGAGGTGCAGCTGAACAAAGAGGATGGATCTGGAGGGTGTAAGAGGAATAATATTTTTGGCCACGAGTTTGTAGTTTTGGCGTCCGCGGAGTCTCGGGATACGTCACACTCGGGGGGTGGATTCTTTCAGAGTAATTGAGGGTTATAACTTATCGCGTGGGGGAAAAAAGGAGCGGTGTGCACTCGAACAACGAAGCTCAAACGGATTGTTGTAAATAAGAAAAAAAGGGGCAAAAGGCTTTGTCGGGCTGGTCTGAATTCGTATCTTTTTTTGTGACAACAGGGTTCAATGAAATGTCCGAAGAGAGAAGTAGAAGTGGACGGGACATCAGAAGGCACTGGAAGAGAATGAGGTTCCCTTGGAGACTATGACGCCACGAACCGATGATGTCGCCGCTCCACTCAATAGCCATTTCTTGTTGTCATTTCGCCCGCGGTGCGCACTGAACGGTGCCAATGATGATAAGCCAGCGAGGTACCGACCGGTGCGAAATTTTCCGAAGCGTCGAGATCGATAGTGATGGGCACCATATTGTCAATTGCCTGCTCACAGAACTCAGAACGATTTCAGAGCGACAGTCGTGCTTCCCTTCTGCGTTCTTGACGTGGCGTTGGATCGTAGTGCGATGAGAGAAATCGGCAGCGGGGAACCACATTGTGTCCCTGATAGTTGAGGTAAGGGTGAGGTGGACGCGTTTCACCTACCACCTGTTCTATACTTACATGGAAAACGAGCACATGACAGAGCCAGAGAGAAGCAAGGAAGCCCAAAAGAAGTAATTGAACCAAGGTTGAAGACCATTTCCGCCGTTGGGGTAGGATGCTTGCATCTTGTTCACCTGCAGCATGGATTTATTATCGATTTGGTCCATGCACCCTCGCTGCGGTCGTACCAGATCCGACTTAGCATTGGACTTCTAGCGTTTCTCAACAGAATTATCACGGGGAAGTATAGTGTAAGATCGACAAGATCGGGATGCTAAGGCCATCCATGGTTTGGTAGTACGTTCGAATCATCATCACTCCGTTCCATTGCACACGGAATCCTGCTGTCCTTGATTGCGGTGGAAATCGTTGGGTAGCTCAATCATTGCTGAGCAGGTGGCAGTCAAGTCTTGATGAATACCTAACGGGATTCCAAAAACGATATCCTCTGCAGCGACAATTGTATCAGATCAATGCCATGGCAGAGCTTTCAGTTCCGGCATAACGGGAGGGCAACTGAACGGCCTCGGCAAAGCCTAAAGATAAAGCCAATTCCGAGGTGCAGAGTCACATTCTGCTGCCAAGGACAAATGTATCACTTGTCGAGGTTGAGCTGTTCTGACCGTGGTTGTCAACCCAATATTGATGATAGTGACTCTGTGGCAGAGTGTCGGGTCGTTAGTTTCCAGACTATGCTGCTCGGCGTGCTTACTATAAGCTGATGGAGTGCCTTATCAAGCCAACAGTGGAATCACGAACCATGAACCGGAGACCTGTCTTACCCTTCCTCCATGCTGACTGACTGACTGGTGATCGACTTGAAAAGGTATTGTTATCAAAATACCGCACGGTCAAAATATTAGGCTGTTCGAATTTCCCTTCTCATTTTGTTGTGCTGTTGCGGAACTCGAAATCGCTCTTTTCTTGTCTGATGGGATGAGTTTGATGAAGAGAGGCGGGAGTGGGATCGTCCTTTTCCGCGGAAGTAGATCGGTCACGATAATTGCCTAGAATCATTCTCGAACTATCGCTCACATGCATGTAAGCTTGTAAACATTCCGGTTGATGACGGGGCAACATAGTTCACTATATGTTGCTGATGAGTAACATACTTTGCTCTACTAAATTGCATGCATAAGGAACAAATTGAAAGAATTTATGTGAGTATCTCTCGGATCAGTGTATATTGGTGGCATATCATTGCGATGCAGGACATTGCCAGGCTCAACGGAGACGCGCCTCAAAATATGCTATAATGCCATTGTCAATGCGAGGGAAGCATCTTCTGCACTAAGAGTGGTATTGGGCGGTTTAGTATCTGCCAATTCATTTAGTGACAGGTGCTCACAATTCCCAGAGTCACGTTGAGTGCTCATCTACAAATCATGGCCTAATTCACTTTCATTGCGACCAAACTTCAATTGTCCTCGCGCTGTTCCATTGCATACTTTGAAAACATCAACCATACTAACTACAGCTTGGAAGCAACAGCACTACCACCGTCAACAGTGATAGTAGCTCCGTTTATATATGAGCCAGCCCGGCTACCCAAGAACAGACAAGCCCCTGCCACATCCTCCGGGGTTCCGATACGACCCAGAGGAATATTCCCCTCAATGGACTCCCGATGCGCCTCCAGGGTGGCAGCCATCATCTTACTCTGGAAAGGACCACAAGCCAGAGTATTCGACCTACAGAAGATGATGATTGTATTAGTTCGGATTCCATGAGCAGCCACACAACCGGGGCTGGGGAGCCACAACATACGTGATATTCCTCCTACCAAGATGACTAGCCAAGACTCGGCTCAGATGGTGCAAGCCAGCTTTACTAGCACTGTAGGCAAAGGTCTCCAGCGCCGGGACTCTCAATCCATCGATGCTACCGATGTTAATGACCCGAGCCGGGTCACCAGGCGCAGCGCCCTTTTCCAGCAGCGGGGTGAGCAGCTTGGTCAGGTCGAACACCCGGTGGAGATTGAGGGTGAGGACTCGCGTCCATGCAGAAGACGGGTACTCATCATACGGGGCGCCCCAATTCGATCCCGAATTGTTGACAAGGATATGGAGCTCTAGCGAAATGGGGTGAGCCACATACTTCTTCCCCCCTTGAAAAGATGAAAAGGTCAACACTTACTGCTCTCTCGCTTGGCGAGTTCTTCTACCAATTTCTTGATGTCTTCCTCCTGGTAGAAATTGGCGGGGATAGCATAGGCCTTGCCCTTGCCAAGCGCATTGAGCTCACTGGCAGCCTTCTCGCAGGCCTTCGCATCTCGCGAGGAAATATAGACGGTGGCGCCGTTGGTTACATAACCTTCCGAGATCATGCGGCCGATGCCTTTGGCACCGCCAGTGACCAGCACTACTTTGCCCTGAGGTTCTGTTTAGCATTCACGACGCTCAAATTCGAAAAAGGGGCCGCCGGCGACTTATTTCGTATGATGTGACTGACCTTCACGTCGAAGAGTTTCTGAACATCCATGGTGGGTCGCTCTCAAGTTGTAGACTTATCAGGTTGAGATTCAAAGAATGTTAGTGATACAGAATACTCAATGAAGGAGACAGGTCACGCTGAAAATATCACAAAACTGAGCTGGCGCAAGAAGAAGACTCCTTATACAATGCGGAGAGAGGAACTTGGGGTAACCAACAACCGACGGCCGAGCGATTACTGAGCGGCTTGGCAAAAGATGCCGAGGCAGTCCGGGATGGAGGAGCCGTGACGCAGTCAAAAGAGTCTAGGTACTCACTTGTCGCTTGCATTCTTCTGAAAATTGTGTGGATATATATTCTGTCTCTTCAGTTCCTCAGAAGCTCACTGTGGCTCGCGTATTCAAACCGATGCCCGGTATCTCGCGTTACATGGATCCGGACCTAGTGATAGGTGCCTGAGGCCGGAGTTTAAGGTCGGGAGCGACGGAGACCGCGAAAAGTGAGCGCATTCTGCAGTGGCGGGGCAATTTCAGCCTCCTTCAAGTTCTTGTTTGATATTCAGCAATTCAAGCCCATTCTTGGGAACGATACCCTTATTTGCTTACGGCCTTCTTGCATATTGCAGTCGAGCAATTCGAGTCTATACATATTATAATCGAAGTTCTTTTCATTCTAGATACCTCGTGTACCGCATCCACCAACACAGCAGCCATGGACGAGCTTCTAGCCAAACACCGCAAGGAACAAAAAGACCTCCAAGCGAGAATCACCCAGAAAAAGAAATCCGCCACCAAGAAAACCCGCAAAGGCATCAACGATGAATGCGACCGGATGCAGCGAGAGCTCACGGAGCAACAACGGGCTCAGATTGCGGGATTTAACGGCGAGCCCGTAGATGGCTTCGAGGACCTCAGTCTCGACAACAGCAAGAATTCCGATGACGAAGCGACGGACAAAGACCAAGTCGACAATTCATTAGTAGATATCCCCACAGATAGCTCCTACGCCACGCCGACGACGACGACGACCTCATCGCCCCCCAACAGCAGCACCCCGCAGGCCTCCGGACCACGTCCCAAGAAGCCGAATCGTCAGAAGGCTCGTCTCGCGCGTCGGGCCGCCGAGCAAGCGGCCCAGTCGGCAATTGCAGCGGAGGAGGCCGCGAACCAGACTGACCATCGCGGCAACGAGAAGGAGGTCATGGATGCCGTTTTCAAACGCCTGCAGCTGAAGGAGATTGAGATCAACCCGGATGGACACTGTCTGTACTCCGCTATTGCGAGTCAATTGGATGAAATGGGTCTGGGTCTCAAGCCGGATCCAAAGCGCATGATTCTCCAGGGTCCCACTTCGTCGCGTGTGGAAACGGTGACTTTCCCGAAGCATGATGGATACAGAGCGGTCCGGGCGGTGGCGGCAGACTTTATCGTCGAACACAAGGATGACTTCGAGGCCTTCATGGAGGAACCGCTCGATCAGTATACCAGGAAGATCAAGTTGACGGCCGAATGGGGTGGACAGCTTGAACTACAGGCGCTTGCCAGGGCATACGGTGTTGAGATCAATGTTATACAAGGCGATGGAAGGATCGAAAAGATAGAGCCGGGCGAAGCGGATGAGCTTGATGACGAGGAGAGGAGCAAGCGGGTCATCTGGCTGGCATACTACAGGCATACATATGGGCTCGGGGAGCATTACAATGCACTTTCAAAGCAGTCATAGAGAAAAAAAAAGCAGAAGCGAGAGTCAATTTGAGCGAACGAGACCAGTGGATCCGTCAAGCGATTGACTGATTCATGATGATGTGTATCCATCTCAAAGGACCAGTTTCGGGTCACGAGCAACCTATCGATGGCGCCAGATGGAGACTCGATCCTGAACCACCCCGTTCTCGTCTTTACCACCCTCATGTGTTCTAGCAGGCTGCCAGTACGCAACGCGTTCGAGACCGTGCTCGCTTGGTTCGCGAAGGGGATCCATCTTGCATCGACCCTGGGCGTCGTACGGGATCTTTTCACCCGGGTGACTCAAATGCTCCATGTAGGCTTCCGATGAGAGACCCCAAGGGGGACCTTGCTGCGCTGGATCCTTGTGCCTTGGGAATTCGAGGCAGATCAGATTGCCGCGCGGTGAAGGCGCCAGGAGCTGCGTGTGTCGCAGAGCCCAGTTTGGTCGCATCGTCGGATTCAGTGCGCATAAGAACTTCGAACGTCAGTAAGCCGAAGTCATCGCCATTATGGACGGGCTCAGATGAGCGTAAAACAGGGGTAAGGGCCACAGAGGCTTACTGTATAATCGTAGATCAAATCAAAACAGTTAAGCGGCAGTTGCAATCTCTCAAGCCAGTCATTTTTGAAGAAGTCCCCTTGGACGAAGGTAATTTTACCTCGGCCAACCTCAGCATCTCTGACGGGATACCTGTCTCCATTCTGAGCTGCCTCGCTTTCGCATTTCTTGACTGCAGCATCACTGTATTCCAATCCGTAGGCATCATAGCCAAAGCTGGCAAGGAGAAGCACATCCACTCCTCTGCCACAGCCGGGAACCAATGCTTTTTTTCTGTAGGTCTTCCCCTGTGCATCTGTGGCAAGTGGGCCTCCGATGGTCGCGCGTTGCTGCGTGAGCGTATCCTCCAATGCAGGATGAGGGGCGCCTTTGTCCCAGGGCAGATGTTCAGTTGAATTCCACAGTTCGGCCCAGCCGTCGACATAGTTATCGCCTTGGTATTTTGCCAGTGTATCCATGACTTTTCGCTGTATGGCAGCCTTATCTGGGCCCGACATTGTGCTCGTGTCTTCGAACGATGTAGAGCGTAGGTGATTCAGGGATGTGATTTTGACGTTCCCACGAATGTTCTTCTGAATCGAGGACAATCCTGGCTTGTTGGGTGAATGTGTCCAAGAAGCCAGTCAAGCTCGAGGTAGTTTGACTGTCGTGCGCGGGGCAACTCGAACCGGCGGATCCGAGTCATACAGAGTATCCACAGAAACTCAATCCAACGTCTATCCCTCAAGATGCACAGCAACTGGATGGCATGCTAGTCGACCATAATAAATTAGTCAATTGATCTATGATAACGTCCGAGATTCCAAATTGATGCAGGGATGTAAGGAGCCAAGGCTTCATGTCTGTTTCTGAAGCATTGTTATCGGATAAGTGAGGCTGAATAGACTGGAACTTGTAGTATTCACCGGGATGAATGTTATTTGAGAAGCTTAAGCTTATATCAATATGGAACTTGTGGGGTTATGTCTATGCTTCCAATCGTTTGAAACATAATCATGGTTAGTACTACGTACTTGATCTTAGGCGATGCTGAGACAACCAGCGCTCTCACCATCAAGCATATCCTCCCCAAGTGATCTGCTTATATCTGAGTGTGCACAGCTCGAAGGTGTCCCCATATCCCACTGTATGTTTGCGTGGCGAGAATGAGAGGGATCCTTTTCCTGGTTGTACTGTACCGATGTCCAGGTTCCAAGCTGTCAGTGGCCATCGATAGGAAATATACTGTCGCTTTGCATTAGGGGCCTTGGCGATCGGGAATGTGCTTTCGTAGAAGAATGTCTGCTGCTTTCTGGAATCATGCCAATCCTCTTTATATCATGTCCTGTGACTTCAATTGAGCAAGGACGAATGCTCACCACTGATCAGACGGGACATTTGGAACCAAGCACTGACAGACTCGGATAAGAATCCAGCATCCCCACTTTGAAGGTGGGCATTGACCTCGGTAAGTTGGATGGAGGGCGGCAATGCCCGCGCATTAAGCCTTCCGACTGGAGCTCTCGGATGGAACGGCATACATAGTATGCATTGACTGGCCTAGGACTGAACCTTTTGATTAGGACTTGACCTACAGGAATGGTGTGCTGCTTACCTAGTACTGATTAAACCGTTCCGAAAGGTAGAAAATCTCTTTCTACTGAAATGAACTGAGTCATGGAGCACACAATCAGAGAGCCTGATAACGAAGCCCGCTCCACTGAAGGGAAGGGAAAGTGGGGAGGTTTTCGCCTGCCTGTTTGGGACCCATGCAAGATAACCTGAACAACACTAAGCAATCTTTACAATTTCGTCTGCTCAGTCTTCTCTGTTCCTACTCTCGTCTTCTTCTGTCTGCCATGCATACTTAGGATCAAGACCTACTCTCGCGCAGCTCGACAATGGCCAGCGAGAGTCGACTCGTTAACAAGGCATTATTTAAACCCAACCACTAGCCAGACTATCCCCGCTTAAGAGCGTATTTATGCATAGTCTTTTCGCTTGCTCTCTGTTCAACATTTATCTTCCCTCCTGGGTCTAGGACATATCTACCCCATTACCGCTCATTCCAGACCCAGGGCAAAGACAGAAGAGCGACTATAGTTCATTCCGGGCTTAACTTTGGAACACAGCGCCATTTAAAATTACACTGCCACGCACAGCTTCAGGGCTTCGTTTTCGACTGTCAATATATCTACAGCCTCACGATAGATATCTATATGGATCATGGGGGCAGGGAAGAGTATCCACGAAGCCGAGGCCATCGAATCTTTTGCCAATGCCGGCGAGACTCACCGCGATGCTGCACCGTCCAATAATGTCATCAAGACGAACGTTGTCAACCAATCCAGATACAAGGGCTCAGATGACTCACCAGTGATGGAAGGTAAAGATGAAGAAGACCATGCTTCATCTCTCACTTCTGACGAAGAGCAAGAAGAGCCAGTCGTGGTACCCCGACTGGAGCGCAGGGGACTCTTCGGACAGCTCACGCTGTTAGCAGAGGTGGAAGATCCCAAGATCTATCCTCGGAAAACGAAATGGTTTATCACCTTTATCGTGGCAGTGGCAGGGGCTGCGGCTCCCATGGGCAGCTCGATCTTTTTCCGTAAGTCTTCTCAAACCGCTGACGCCAAGCCCACTCTGACTGGTTCGTAGCCTCTCTATCTCAGGTGTCAAAAGAACTAGGTACCTCGACTACTATCACAAATCTGTCGATTTCACTATACATGCTGAGCATGTCTATATTTCCGCTGTGGTGGTCTTCTTTCAGCGAAAGACTCGGAAGACGAACGATTTATCTAGTCTCATTCACTCTTTTTGTTATTTTCAACTCACTGTGTGCCATCTCTAGTTCAATAGCTATGCTTATCGTCTTGCGACTCTTAAGTGGCGGTGCCTCTGCCTCGGTCCAGGCGGTCGGCGCAGGAACCATCGCAGATCTTTGGGATCCAAGGGAACGAGGGCGCGCCATGAACATCTTCTATCTAGGACCACTGTGTGGGCCATTGTTAGCTCCGATTGTTGGTGGGGCTCTAGCAGAGCGATGGGGGTGGAGAAGTACCTTGTGGTTTTTGGCAGTCTGGGGAGGTATTACCGTCGTACTTATCTTTATCGCGCTCCCTGAAACCTTGGCCGCTTCGAACCAGGTACAAGAAGTCAAAGAAGAGCAATCGGGACCGATGGATCGTCAGTTGAGTCATGTCTCCTCCCGGCAAGTTGTTCACTTTACCACGAAATGGTTGAAGTATCTCAAAATGGTGTTCTTGGATCCTCTCAAGATTATCCTTTATTTGCGGTATCCCCCCGTCCTGCTCACCGTTTACTACGCCAGTATCACCTTCGGCTCGCTGTATGTACTCAATGTCAGTGTTGAGCATACGTTCGGAGGTAGCCCGTATAACTTCAGTACGATCATCGTTGGTCTTCTCTATATTCCGAACTCGTTGGGCTATGTCGTTGCCAGTACCTTTGGGGGCCTTTGGATGGACAGCATCATGCAGCGAGAGGCCAAGAAAGCCAAGAGGTACGACGAGAATGGCAAGCTGATATACCACCCTGAAGATCGCATGCGCGAGAACGCCTGGCTCGGAGCCTTCTTGTACCCTGCTGGGTTGATTTGGTATGGCTGGTGTGCAGATCGGGGGGTGTTCTGGCTGGCGCCGGTATGTTTAATGCCCCAAGACTCTCAGTTACAGACTCAAGATGTCACTGTTCCTGATTATACACAACTTGCCTTGATGTCTCACTAATAGGTTCGGGTAGATGATTGCGAACTTCTTTTTTGGTGTCGGCTCCATGCTCATCTTTGGCATGGCAACGACGATGCTGACTGAATTCATGCCCAAGAAGTCATCTGCGGGAGTTGCTCTCAATAATTTCATGCGGAACATCTTCTCGTGTGTGGGCTCTGTGGTCACTGCGCCGATCATTGATGCCATTGGCAACGGATGGCTTTTCACTATTCTTGGACTGGTCGCTTTCGCAAGCAGCTCGGTTCTCTTTGTGATGAGAATCTACGGACCTCGGTGGAGGAAATCCATGGACGCGCTCAGGAAATGACATCTTATATAAGAAGGCTGTGGACATCTCTTATATTCGATAGAGGGCTTTGACGTTAGTTTGGGTATTAGGGTCCAGATCTTGGGCTTCCGTCGGCAAGGGTCCACTGCGCTCTGGCATGGACATGGCTGACGTCGGCATAAGGCTTTGTGGACTATACTGCAGAAGCATTTGAGTCTCAGTGGGGATTTTGCGTGAAGCTGAGTCCAGGCCCAAGTATGAGTGCCACAAAACAGGTGATCAACTCTGGACGATCACATCAGCATATTCCAGAAAACTTGCACAGCATGATGATACCCAACGCATGGCTATATTATTTTTAGAGTTAGTGATGACAGAATGTGAATGTTCCAGAAAGATGTTCTGCCCGGTCGTGGATACTTTGCCTGCTTGTTAACGAAGCAGTCGATGTCATTCGGCGTCAAGTGGGTAGCTAATGCCTGCTTGTCATGTCAATGCGAGTGAGAGGGAGCTGAAGATCAGCAACAGCCTCATGAAAAATGTTTCAGCTGAATAGCCTAATTCAGGTTTCTAAACTCAACGACCAAGATGATGCCTTAACTAACACCCCTCGCATGAGATGACAGGTAGAGAAAGTAAGCGCTGTCAGACTACCTCCGGTCTTCAGCATTTTCGGAACTATTTTTACCTTACACATTGGCCATTCCCCCCACTGGGTGCTGCTGCTGCTGCTGCTGCTGCTTAACTCACAAGGAGCCCAAAAGTCTCGGAGTCCACAGCTTAGGTAGACAGCAGCGCCATGAAGACAAATTGACGGTGGAAAATTTGGGGTCGTAAAACTTGTATGCACGAACTGACATACCTCTATAGTTCGTACCATATCATTTGCAGCCAGAACGAAGCGAAAAGAAAAATTAAAAATAATGGAAGCATGGACCGCCTTTCCTTTCATCTGTCGGGTCCCAAGCGGAAACATGCATAAGCGAAACCATGGGATAGTACTCCGTACTGTAGTTACTGTTACAGTAAGGAAGAAAAGAATTGAGATATTCCATATGATTATCGGCAGAGATTCAACGCGTGACAATAATCTCCACGCTATCAAACGGTTTCTGGCCACGCAGAGCGGCAGAGTGTGGATGGAATGGGAGAGAGTTGAAGGACGCAAACCGGACTTATCGGCCCGCTGCATCTGATCTCCTATTTTGTTTGTCTGGCTTAGATACTGTGTGGGTTGACTACTGGCGTGATTTGTCGGAGCATGAGGTAATTCTGTAGAGAATGTAGCTACCTACTACTTCGTATACTTTGATCCTATTGTGTGCGACGACTACCTGCCCTTCCCTCTCCCCTTCAATACCACCCTACTAGCGGATACCTTGGAAGATCTGAAAGTCTCACGATTCTCGATGGGAGGGTGATACAACAGGGGGACACTTTTGGGCTGCGTTTGGGTGACGCAGACGCAACTGCAGCAGGGGGAAGGGTACCGACCGGACGGAAGGGGTTTCTGCTTCGCTCGCTGGCAAAGCAGAGTGAGATGGTGACCTCCGATGAGAGACGCATAGAAAGATCTAGAGAGTAGGGGGGGTTCTATGATGATGCTCATCGTGGCTCCGTCGGTAGGCCCGATGGTCGCTGGGCGATGTAGATACAGTAGATGAATTGTTGACGTGGAGGTCGCATCACTAGGGGAAATGGGTATTCTGCATTTTCTCGTTGTTTGATTGCATTGGGACTCTGTTGATAGGTACTCTGTACTATACCTTTTCTTGCTCGCTCTGTGTTTCTTGTCCCGAGCGCCCTAAGCTGTCAATGGGAGGTGTATCCGCAGGATGGGCAGCGAAGTCCAGTCTGCAGCCATAGGTATCCCGCAATTCACAGGGGTGAAATATGGGGTTTTGGTTTGATGGGTCAAGAAGGACTTTCCGAAGGGAGATTGATGCTGATTGATACTCGATATTTCTTTTCTGGCTCCATCAATCCTTGAGGGCGTTCCTCCTTCATGGGCCGGGGTTAGTGGTGGTGGTGGATGCAATGACAGCCACTCACGGGCTGCCAAAACAGCAAGACGGGCGCGCCTCACTTCGCTGCGGGTGCGACTGGAGGATTTCGAAATCGGGTTGGTTCCTGCTCATGATTTTTTGGTCTCGGTCAACGAGTGCCAGACTGCAGGGTTCGGAAAATTGTTATCGCCCTTTCAAGATAGCGGAAGTCAGTATCGAACCCTTGGTCCGTGTTAGTTTGATGAGGGAGGTGGAAGCAAGTGATGGATAGAAGGAAAGCAGAAGCATGCCCGCCAGGTGGTGGTAGAATTCAAGGTTTAATTCAGTGAAGAAGACAAAGAGCCTAAACCGGCAAGTCCACTATTCCTGGCCGGGCAGTCCAGTGATCTGCCAGCGGGAAGGCGGCGGGCTGCTGACTTGGCCAGGTGGAGTTTCAACTAGAAGGTCCATCTTGGATGGATTCACTCTCTCCGACCTCTCCCCCCCCCCTCGTTCTTCCCATCTGGCTCAACAAAAGTTCCTGAAGTGTTGGCCGCGACTGTATCAGGTACCAGAGCAATGTGTTCTTCACTCATTGTCTCCCAAAGATCGCCCACAGCTGAAATCTAGATGATGATCTCAGATGATGACAGTGATGTGTTTGCTCAATGATCGATCGCGCTCTTCCGATGGCCGAAGTATACACTTCTCAGATGTTACAGTACATACGTACAACCCCATACCATGTCGCCTCGAATTGACAAGGGGCCCGGTCTCCGAATTCCCTCCTCCACACAAAGAAATGCATCCAATCTACTGCCCTGTCCGCGCATTTGTTGGGCAGGAATCTACGACTGCTTCCACAGGCGCTAATGCTAATGCCAGTCCGAAGTCCTATAGTGGTGATGGTCGCAGTCAACCATTTTCCGAGTAACCAGAGTCATTCAGGTCTCTCACTATACTCGGTCGTCGACTGCTTGCCTGCAATAGCTTGATGTCTCCTTAATTGGATGGTCATATCACTTAACCTGGCAGCAGTCCGTGTTCACCTGCATCTTGAAATAAGCTGCCGGTTTTTGACCCTTTGCTG
The DNA here is from genome assembly GCF_003184865.1 of Aspergillus homomorphus CBS 101889. NCBI lineage: Eukaryota > Fungi > Ascomycota > Eurotiomycetes > Eurotiales > Aspergillaceae > Aspergillus > Aspergillus homomorphus. The sequence continues at coordinate 62,296 of NW_020291939.1, read as the reverse complement.
TTTCCATTTCTCCGCACGCAGAAATCCCCCAATGCATCAACTCGCAGCCATGCTAATGATCTACCTCAGCGATCATCAAACAAAGAGGTGAACGAGCAAAGGCGAAAAAGGGAAACAGGGAAAACGAAAGGCAAAAGAGCAAACCAGCCCGGGGAACAACAACAATCAGAGGGTCCCGATGGAGTTGTGGCACCACCCCCACCACGCTAAGGGCCTCCCTCAGCGGAGCAGCCATTTCCCGACTGTCCAGCCTGCATTCTATCCGGACTGCACGGCGCATCCACTCCCCGCCACCACTACTGCGAGCCTTTGCAGATGGCAGCCCTCCGGCTTTTCCCTGCCCCAGTGATGCTTCCGGAAGAAGACCCTCTGTCGATGTCCGTCCGCCAGGGCCATTGGGCCCGTGAGACGTGGCCCAATCAGAAGAGATGCCGTTGGGCAATCGTTCATGACGTCCCCAGTCCCAAGCCCCGAGAGTATTGTTCGACAATGTCCCATACCCCCGGGAAGTGGATTCGCTACGATACGTTGCCTCGCGTTCAATCCGGAATGGAGCTTCTCATGTCGTTGGCGTACCTTCGGGCCTTTGTCGCTTCGTCGCTCGCCCTTCCAGGCCCTCTAACCTAATTCAACCAGGTTTGCTTTGACCTGACATTTTACATATCCCTCCGTTTCACATCCTGTGCTTCTTGCATTGCCCCTATTTTTGGTGCCCTGTTCATTCGTCTCTTACCCCCTTGTCATTTTCGCCCTATCTAGAACCCGACGGGTGTATGTCATAGTTCTTCGATCAAATTTATATCCCCTCCTCCCTCTCCTGATCAGCTGAAGTCTAACATAGCTCAGTAACACTCGCCACTGATTCGATGCAATGGGTAACAAGAAGAACAACAACCGCAAGAAGAAGAACAATATTGACAAGAACCGACTGCCGGTGAACGACAATCCAAATTCCAACGAGCAAGCTCCCCTAGCTGAACCCGCCCCGGAGACGGTGGCCGAAGTGAATGAGAATGGAGCAACCACCGATCCAGTATGCTGAGCTTCCCAAGTTTGAATACCATCAGACCCTCGAGCGTCAATACCAGACCTTCGACCGTCAGACCATGCAATTCCGTTATTATTCTGTTGCTGCTGCCTCATCCGATGATGGTCTGACGCCGGCTAAGGACCAGGAGAACAACAACCCCATCGAACCAGAGAATGGCCAACCCCCCGACAGTGCTCCCCAAGAAGAAGAATCTGATAGCTCCGCTACTGATGGCTCATCAGCACCCGAGTCTGGAGGTACGGCTCCAACCTAGTCCTACTTGACCCTATCTTCGTGCCTCGTCCTTTGTTCTATTGCTTATAGGCTCGTGTCGTACTGATTACTCGTATAGAAACATCTGAGACAAGCACACCACCTTCCGAGCCTGCAGAGCCCGCCGCTGCTGCCGACGACACCGATGCAGCACCCAAGGAGGAAAGCAACACACCTGCTCCGGAGTCAGATGCCCCTGCAACGGAAGCCAGCGACAGCACGCCAGCAGGTGATGACGCCGCTCCCGCCGAGGACGCAGCCAAAGATGTAGAGCCGGAACCCACTGCAGAGCCCGCCGCCCCAGACGCAGCCGACAGACCACCCCCAGCAGCAGCACCAGAGGAGACTACCGAGGCTCCTCCCACTACTGGTACGCCTGCAAACAAGATCAGTTCACAAAGTCAGCTAACCGTACACTTAGAAGACAACTTCCCCGACTGCGATCCCTCCGCCGAAGAAGACAAAGTCGAGTCCGAAAAGCAGGCAGCTGATGATGCTACAGCGGAACAAGAGACACCAGCAGCCGGTACAGAACACCACCTCATTGATCTGAACATTGACATTGTTGACTTCGATGCGACGACTGACCCCTATATAGACGGCCCATCGACAGAAGAGGTTCCATCCGATCCGAATGCTGATAGTCCCAGTGGAGGAGATGCAGGTGCAAACGACAACGGCGACGCAACTAATGACCCCCCAGCTGCAGAAGCCAAACCGGAGGAGGAATCGAAGGAAGGTGAGGCCCAGCCTGGTGCTGCTGCAGAGGCGGAGGCACCGGCTGCCCCTGCTACGGAGGAAGCAGAGGGAGACGCGCCTGCGGCGGACAACGCTGGAGCCTCAGCCCCCGAGGCTGATGCAGTAGAGGCTGTGGAGGAGGCAAAGACCGAGCCTGTCAACGAGGAAGCTCCCCAAGCTGCTGAACAGGCTGGAGATAATGCGCCAGCAGAGGCGAAGGAGGAGGTAGCAGCAGACCCGGCGGATACCCAACCTGAGACGGAGGCTGCAAAGGCAGAAGAATCCGCACTGGCTGAGGCGGCCGAAGAAAAGAGTGATGACGTTTCAGCAGAGACTGAACCACCTGCAGCAACCGAAGAAGCGGCGCCGGAGGCAGACTCAAGCACCCCAGCTTCCGATGATGCGCCCAAAGAAGCTCCTGCCGAGGAAGCTGCCAAAGAAGAGACTCCAGCAGAAGAAAAGCCCGATGAACCTGCCGCAGAATCTCCGGCCGATGAGCCTACTACCGAAGCACCGAAGGAGCTTCAAGACGAAGCACCAGCCACACCCGTTGGAGCACCCGAAGCGACGGACGCAGCAGCAGAGGAGAAACCGAGTCAAGAAACAGCAGTTGAAGAGTCCGCAGACGATAAGCCAACTGAGCAAGCACCCGCTGAAGCGGAGACGGCGCCCGAGGCTGCCCCTGCGGAGGCTCCTCAAGAGGAGCCTACTACAGATGAGCCTACGGCAGCAGAAGAGCCGGCTGCCGAAGAACCAGCGCCCGCAGAAGATAAAGCTGTTGTAGAAGAGCCTGCCACTGCTGAAGAGCCTGCGGCCGAACAACCTGCTCCGGAAGAGGCAGCAGCAGAAGATCCTGCTCCTGCAGAAACTGCTACTGAGCCTGCTGCTACTGAGCCTGCTGCTGCGGAAGAATCTCCTGCCACGGAAGAACCTGCTACCGAGACTGCTGCTGAGGAACCGGCTTCGAAAGAGCCTGTTGTTGAGGAAGCTACCTCTAAAGAGCTCGTTGCTGTCGAAGAGCCTCCTGCCGAAGAGTCTCCTGCTGCCGAAGAGTCTCCTGCTGCCGAAGAGTCCCCTGCTGCCGAAGAGTCCCCTGCTGCTGAAGTGCCTCCTGCTGAAGAACCTGCCGCTGAGGAAACCACTTCTAAAGAGCTCGTGCTTGTCGAAGAGCCTCCTGCTGAAGAACCTGCTGCTGCTGAGCCTCCTGCTGAGGAACCCGCTTCAGAAGAGCCTGCCGCTGAGGAGGCTGCCTCCAAAGAACTTGCTGTTATTGAAGAGCCGGCTGCCGAAGAACCGACCGCCACTGAAGAACCGTCGGCTGCTGAGGAGCCGGCTGCTGCCGAGGAACCGGCTGCTGTTGAAGAACCGGCTGCTGTTGAAGAACCGGCTGCTGTTGAAGAACCGGCTGCTGTTGAAGAACCGGCTGCTGTTGAAGAACCGGCTGCTGTTGAAGAACCGGCTGCTGTTGAAGAACCGGCTGCTGTTGAAGAACCGGCTGCTGTTGAAGAACCGGCTGCTGTTGAGGATGCACCTGCGGGTGAGCCTATCCCCGTCGAGGAAGCTGTTGTCGAAGGTGTCGTTGAAGAAGCCGACCTCGAAGAAGCTCTTGTTGAAGAGGCTATTGTCGAGGAAGTAATTGTCGAGGAGTCGACGCCTGAAGAGGCAGCCGTCAAAGAGCCTGCAGCAGAAGCACCTGCAGAAGAAGCCGCTACTGAGGAACCTGCGCCTACTGAAGAGCCCACCGCGGAGAGGTCTCTTCCCGCTGACGAACCCGCTGCTCCCCTGGAGGAGCCTGCCGAAGAGGCCACACCGGTCGAAGAGCGTGTCATTGTAGAGATTAGCCCTGCGGAAAGTGCGCCTGAGGAGCCGGCGCCTGTTGAAGATTTGTCGCCTGCTGAAGAGCCGGCTACTGGAGAGGCTGTCCCTGTCGAGAAACCAGCTCCAGTTGTGGAGGCTGCACCCGCGGAAGACCCTACGCCTGCTGAAGAGGCTGCCTTTATCGAAGAACGTGCTCCTGTGGAACCCAACCTCGTTGAACGCTCTCCCTCTGAGCCTGAGTTTGTAGAGCGTTCTCCAGCCGAAGCACCTACCCCTCTTGAAGAGCCTACTCCGGATGAAACAAGCGCCGACAAGGGGATTCCCGAAGAGGCTCTAGCGACAGATCCTTCGGATGACCTCGAGTCTGGCGAACATGACGATGATGCCTTAGCTGCAGCTGGTGTCGGCGCGGCTGCCGCAGCAGCAGGGGCAGGGTTGGCAGCAGCAGCAGCCCACAGACGGAAGAAGAGGAGGTCCCCTGAAGTAGAACGGGACCGAGATCGTTCCAAGAGCTCTTCTGAAGGACATCGATCACTTCAGCGGCAGAACAGTCAACGCAGTGGTGGCCTTACTGGTCGATGGGCGGAAGCTATGAAGGAGGCCAAGAGACAGCATGAAGAGAAGACCAAACAGAAAGCACTCTTGGCCGAAAAGGCTGAGAAGGCTGAAAAAGAGCGCCGTTCCCATGAACGCGAGCGTTCAAGACGCGCCGAACGCGAACGGCCTGAGCGGCATGAAAGATTTGAACGGACCGAACGGCATGAACGATCTGTACGCACCGAGCGTCCCGAACGGTCAGAACGAGCCGAGAGGGCTGAGCGAGCCGAGCGCGCTGAAAGGGCCGAACGAGAACGAGCTGAGAGGGAGAGGGTCGACAAGGCGGCACGAGCAGAGCGCCAGGAGCAAGCCGAACGATCCCTGAGAGCCGAGCGAGTCGAACGTCACGAACGGTCTGAACGGTCGGACAGATCGGACCGCCGTATGAGCGAGCAAGACGGCAGCTCGAGTAGACCGCGACATCATCGCAGCTCCGCACACTCTGGTAGCTATGAGGGCGAGCGGAAGAGCGGTTCCTCGTCCCATGTCATCCAGGAATCCACCACGACAAAGCCTCGCTTCTTCCTGAAATACATGGCCGATGGCACCTCGGACAACAGACCCCCACTGACGGTCAACGCCGCCAAAGCGGCAGACAACGTCTGGGACCGCTCTAGGCGCCCTTCAACCACCCACTCTCACAGCCACCGTTCCTCGCAGGAAGGCAAGAGCACCAGCGAGCGCTCCACCGAATCCCGCCGTGACGAAGAGGAGGATCGCGCTCGCCGCCGCGCTGCCCGCAAGCTGGCCGAGCAGGCCGACGAAGCCAAAGCGAGGGAAGGAGATCTCGAGCGCCGCCATCGCCATAGCGGCGAGCAGCGCGACAGCACCGACCCTCGCCATCGCCATCACAGACATCGTCGCGATCCCACTCCTCCCCCGAGCGGAGCTTCCAAAATGAAAGGCCTCTTCAAGGCGGCAATTGCTGCACACTGATTTCGTCCTTCCCCCATTCCACCCGACGGTTCACTATTTATCCATCACGCACTCGTCTTTTGACCCCTGCATATATGCATTACTTTCTTGTAACTTCCGTTTTGGTTTCTCTGTTCAACTTTGATTCATATCATACGTTTTAGCATGCATTCATAGGTATAGCATCTGGGACTCGGGCATGGTTGCTTTTGATCTTCATGTCACTCGTATCAGTGCGGCCCCCTCATTTTTCGGATTCAAGGCCTTAAGTTCGATTGTATCTTGATACTTGTCCCATTCTGTTCCTTGTCTCCCTGTGAGACAAGTACTGTACATGTGTTTTTTTCATACAAAAAGAAGCAGTGATGTTCTATGATCAATCTTGCTTGATTCTTGATCGAGATGCGTAGTTGGCTGTAGAGATACACGGTATGTCTAGATGCGTACGGTTACAACATCGGAATCGCCAATCCGTCTCCTCGCAAATCACTTCCACCGCTGTAGATCAGCTTGCCCTCGTCATAGTGGCACCGAATGATCTGGCCCCTACCGAACATACCCCTCTTCCATCCCTCCAAGACCCGGACTTCATGTCCCAGACGTCTTAGGCCCTCGATGGCCTCAGCGCTGATCCCTTCCTCCACGTAAACAGTGCGGTCTACGCTCTTTCCGGGTATACGCTCGCCTGCGGCGATACAGATCCGAGGAGAATCCAGCGCAGCCTGGGGGTGGTATCCGAACGCCAACATGTTCAGCAGCACCTGCACGTGGCCCTGCGGTTGCATGAAGCCGCCCATCACGCCGTACACGGAATGCAGTGAACCATCCGAGACATTTGTGACCATGGCTGGAATGATGGTGTGGTAGGATCGTTTCCGCGGAGCCAGGACGTTTGGGTGGTCGGGGTTCAATGAGAAATTGGCCCCGCGATTCTGGAGCGTGAACCCGCACCCCTTGGGGATGATGCAGGTGCCGAAACCGCCGTAATTGCTGTTAATGAAGGAGATCCCGTTGCCTTCGCTGTCGGTGACTGAGAAGTAGACCGTGTCGCAGTGGTTGTGGGCGGGGCTGCCGTGGTCAATCAAGTCGGAGGCCCGGTCAGGGTTAAACAGTTTGGCGCGCTCGGCGAGGTAGGCCTTGGAGATAAGGTCCTGGGAGGGGATTTTGTTGGTGTCTGGGTCGGTGACCCACCACGAGGCGTCCGCGAAGGCAATCCGGAGCGACTCGATAATTGCGTGGAGGTATTCGGCTGAGTTGTGTTGGGCTTCGCTGAAAGTGGGAATCTTGCCGATGCGTTCAAGCTCCTGGAGTATTCCCAAAGCCATAAGGGCGACAATCCCTTGGCCGTTGGGCGGGTGTTCCCAGATCTCGACGCCCTCGTTGGTTTCATCGGTTGTGCCGGCGGTTTGCTTAGAAACGATACCTTGGCCCGTGAATTTGAGGGAGATGGCTTCCGTTTCTTGACTTCCAACCTCGGCGTGGTATTTCAGGTCATCTAGTGTCATGTAGCCCCCCAGATCTTGGGCGACTTTGACAATTTCTTCCGCGATGCGGCCCTCGTAGAAGCCCTTCTTTCCATGGGCGGCTAGGGAGCGGAAGGTTTGTGCGAGGGTTGGGTTGCGCAAGATTTCACCGGGCAGAGGGCTACGGCAGCCGTCTTGAGCCGCGGGGTCAGACTTCAACATCTCTCTGAAGTTGGGAGAAGCAGCGCGGATTATGTGCTCGCTTTCGTGCCACTGTTTTAATTGCTTAGCATCTGCGCCAATGTCGCCATTGGGATAGGTACATCTCTCATCCCTCATTGCCGAGGAGTTTAAAGATGGGTTTCACTCACGAAATACGATGCCAGTTCAGACACAGGGAATCCCTCTTCGCCCAGTTCAATTGCTGGACGCAGAACATCCTCCAAGGTCAGCTTTCCACTACCGAACCTCTCAAACGTGTCCACCCACCCCGCAGCGGCTCCAGGAGTCGTGGCTGCAAGGACACTGTCCATGGGAATACTTCCCGACTCGCCGGGGCCTAGTTTCAGGTCCTCTCGGATCTTGTCCAATGTTGCGCTGCCGGGGTATCGACCAGAGCCGTTGATGGAATGCACTTTCTTCGTCTTGTTATCGTAGTAGAGGCAGAACATATCACCCCCAATGCCCGTAGAAGAGGGTTCAGTTATGTTCAAGGCGGCGGCTATAATGCGAAAATCATTATGTCAGTACATAGTTCACAACTGGTTTTGCTGCCATAGATGTGACCGTGACTGACCTACAGCGATTGCGGCGTCCTTCAGTAAGTGTTAGCAAGAATCGGTTAAAGTTTAGGATGACAACTTACAGCCGCGTTGCCGCCATTGCTGAGGATCTTCTGGCCTGCAGCTGCGGCCAGGGGCTGCGTACAGGTGACAATCCCTTTAGTACTATGCACAGTACTCCTTCGACTGGCGAATGGGGCAAAGTCGGCATTTAGTCGAGAGTAGATGGCTTTGGAATTGAGCGGCATTGTAACGGTGGAGGTCGTTGTTTTGAGAGAGGTGGACAATTGGCGCTTGGGAACGCAGGTGAAGGGAAGAGCCCGATATTATACGGAGGAAAGGGAGAATGGAGAAGCTAGCGGAAGCAATATGTCTCCAACAAGGCTTGCTGGGCTATTGGTACGCAAGGCCGAGGATAAACAGAGCAACAATACCCCACTGAGTGAGGGGGAATCCCCAAATGTTGCCGGAGGGCGAAGGCGTTATCTTATCGCATAGCATCCTGCCTAATTGGGGCTAGTGTGCTGTATCCGTGATATCTGGCTTACTCGGTGGTTGCATGAGGATACCACAAAGACTTGAAGTTCTGATGAGCTGTGGTGCAGTCCTTAAGAAATAGGAGGAGAGGACATTGGTTCCGCCGTGGTTCACTTCTTGAGGAGAGAAGACAATCAACTGTAAGAGTATGCGAGTATAACGTTGTTTTAGACGGTGCGGGGAGTAGTCACGTGCTATCGCGGAACCTTCCCGAAATGGTCGTGGCTGGGAATTGCCCGCTCGGGGAGGCGCGATCGAGATAAGATAGAGAAGGGCCTCGGAGGGAAGGCGCTCAGAGGGTCTCATCTAATATGATCGCTGCTCTCTTTCTCGTCTCTCAATCACCTCAAGTATCCTCAAATGTTTCCTAGAGAACCCTAACTACAACTTACCCACCGTCTCTCATCCTCTTCGGGAGTGGCATCCCCATCAGACTCAAACAAACGCCACGGCTTCTGGATCACCGTGGACGAACCACAATTCCATTGCCCTGGTGGCCCCGCGCCGAAGAACGGAGCTGGATCTTTCCTAGCCGTATCATTCCACTCCCAACATTGACGGGTTACGGGACTGTACTCTCTTTAAAAACTAGGCTCCTGTGCCTCTGGTAGAATCGAAGAGTCTGAGACTGACTGACCACTCACTGCGCGAAATTGTGCTGCTGAACACCTACTAGAGCTTGAGCCGTGTGGATCCCCGCTTTCTCGACAATTCGTACCTCTGCCGTCATCGTCCCAATGGTGGTCTTCGTTGACTACGACCACGACGCATTCAACGGGCATCAGTTTCCCGGCGTCACCGATACTTTTCTGCGTTCTCGCTTAGAGCCTCCAAAATCGGCCTTATCCGATTTCCTGGCAGTCACTGCTGATAAATCGCGTCTCGAGACAAAGGTGCCAGCGGCCCGCGCCGATTTTGCCGATTCATCGCTCAATTCCGCAACTGAATCTGAGGAAGAACAATATGCCCCAAATCGGAACGCTTTTTCGGCCGCTCTGAGCTGTTATCCGTATGGAATACTCTTGGGCCAGACTACTCTAGTGTCTGGTTCCTGATGTTGTGCTGACCCGCGATACAGGATCATCAAGGAAATCGCTCGAGCAGTCGATCTCAACACATTGCATGCCCTCTCCCGAACGTGTCGTCAGTTTCACGCAAATCTGGCTCCGTATCGTTCGCAGTTGATCAAACAAACCTTGCGCTGCGAGAATGAGTACATCGAGACCGTTTCGGACATGCTCGACAGCGGAGCAGCGATTCCCGACAGCGTCAAGTCTGTGCTGCAGCTTTTGAGTCAGAATGCCAGAGCATCGGGCCGGATCACCACTGGCAAGGTTGCCAAATGTGCTCGGGACATGGTTGCGGAGTGCCGTCGATGTTCCAAGGTGGTGTGTCGGGTATGCTTGGGATTCTTCGTCTTTATGTCAAATGTAGATGAACTAACCTCAGTTCACTCCAGAACTGCACCATCAAGCCTCCGTCGAGCAGCATGTACAAGAACCGCATTCGTCGACTCTGCACCACCTGTCGCACAGCGCCATTAACCGACTTAGTCGATCCACTGCCCTCTTTATCTCATACCGTGGCGGATCACAGATCATCACAGCCCAACCGAACAACAACAATAACAGCCATTGCCTTTCAACGTACTCCATGCAACTGCTATGAAGCAATCTGGCTTTGTCATCAATGCGGCCACCGTGTCCGTAGCAATGACACCACATACCGTCGTGTGTGGACCTGGCGTACCCGTTACAGCACTTATCTTGGCGGTCTAGGCACGGGGATCGGCGAAGGCTGTCAGGGAGTGAAGTGTGGGCGAGGGGAGCAGTGTCTTGCGGCCAACGAAATTGAACTCGAGGTCGAGTGCGAAGTGGACGAGGCGTCCGGGGGTAGCCCTCCAGACTACAGCCAGTACTACGAGCACCGACATCATGCGTCTAGCCCTTCTAGACACACCACCATCGAGAGTTGGGACCATCGCGAGGAGGACGAGCCGGGCTATTTCCGGCAGGAGATTATTGGAATTGGAGGGAGGGTGAAGCAGAAGGCAAAGAAGCGGATTGTCGTAGGAGCCTGTGTGGTGGAGCATGAAGACGAGAGAGAGAGTGGAGAGTATCTCACGCGGGAGGAGAAGGGCGAGCATCGTAGTTGGTGTGGGTGGTGTTGGAGAGTGATCCCGGCGAAAGGGGAGGAGGTGCAATAGTCCTAGGCTCTGTATTCGCTGAGGCAAGTTTATTGCTAATGCAGGTAGATCAACCAAAATGAACCACTACTTTTATCGTCACGATGTGTTCTCATTGTTGCCTCGTGAGGCCCAGCAATGCTGTCCTCTCTCCTTGCGAAGGTTTCGTCATTGACCCTTTTTCCAAACTATACACTCGTCCATGCATCAGTGCAAGTCCACTCATCCTCGGTATCACTTACCTCCCCAACTCTGCAAGGTTTTGACCTAGTGGGTGGGATCAAACGAATACTTTCTCTTGCCATCCCCAGTTCGGTCTCAATCCCCTCGGCAACCTAAGACTAAAGCACACTCACTCCAACACAAGAAAGTCTGATAGTCGGAAGCCGGCTCGTGCAGTTCCCGACGCCATAGGCCAAACTTAACAAACACAGTCTACAAGACACAAGTCTACTAAGATCAATCCAGATAATGAATGAAGAATATATACTAATTGATTCCAATAGAGGAAAGACTAGAGCTAAATATACAGAGAGTATTTGTACAAGATTGCCAAAGATTCAGTTCGAAACAAAATGAAAAGAGGATTGAAGACAAGCCGGCCAAACAGGCGAACAAAAACATTTCCGAAGTCGATCAACATCGCGCATTTGACTTGAGATAGCATGATTCAATAAAGGCATCAAAGATAGACATAGGAGATGGAGGGAAAAGAGCAAAAACCGATTGCAAACACTGTAGAGAAAAAAAAAAAAAGATAATTCTCACAAAATTGGGTATATAGAGAAGAGAAGAGTGCAAAAAAAATTTGACAGTCGGACAAAGGAAATGGTAAATGAAAATGACATAATGTGCAGTGAAAGCCAACGCGAGTCTATGAGGTAGCTTCTGAGAGGTAGGTGGTAGGTAGAAAGGGCTCTTCTCAAGTCCAGTGGTGTTCGACGTGGGTTTGGGTCTGTTTCCTCTTTGACGAAATAAACTTTTGGGCTCCTTTTCGCTGCAGGATGGATTGGGTGGTGGTGGTAAAAAAAAAAAAAGAATTTTTCTCTTTCTTTTTCTGTGGTTTCTTCTTCGTGTTTTCTGGTTGCCCAGGCTGAATTATTGCATTAGCGCGCTCCGCTGCGTCGATGGCGTAGTAGGCATCTCGATCGTAAGTCAATCGATTCTTCCCAAGCACGGCTGATAAGCCCTCCAGATTAAGGTTCCGGCGAGGGGTGAGATCTAAAGGATCAGGGTCATTACTTCGTGCTTCTCGTGCGCGCCCTTCACATCGTCCAGGACTTCCAGCCCATGGTGGGAGGGAAGGCGGCAGGCGGTAGCGCATTCTCGTCGTAGTGTAGGATCTGTGTTGACCAGCTAGGCGATGGGTAGGCGCAGTGGAGAGACTGGGGGATTGACGTCAGTTGAGAAAGTTGAGAAGCGGATTTTGGAGACATACTGGTTGAAGAAGACCTTCTGTAAGGGGAATAGGCATCATGTTCATGGAAGGCAGGCTGATGTCCTGCTGTTCCCAGCAGCCCATCCGTGATTGCATTGAAAGAGGCGAGGAGGTCAAGTCGTGCTCGATGATACTCTCGGGATAGGGTTCAACTGTGGTAACGGGCGTCGATACCACTGAAGATCGAGAGTAGGAGTGAAGTGAGAGCGAGCCATCCGAGGCGGGCGAGGGGCATGTGTCTGGGGTGGCATAAAACCGACTGTCTTCGATCGATTCATGAATCTGAGGGCCCTGGTACAATGGGGTGTGGGGTGCCGAATGCAAATCGACTCCGTTCCACATCAAGCCGCAGTCACTGGAAAAGTCGGGGTGAATTGCCGGTCCAACAAGCGATCCTACTGACATGGCGTTCTGGGGCTGGGTGACGGTGAGATAGGGAGTCGGGTGGGTGTCCACAGGTGTGCACTTGGGCACGTAGGTCTCAGACATGACCGAGGCGCGGTTCTGACGCTGCCATTGTGCGGTGGTGTCCATCTGGGCCTCGAGCTCACTGGGGGTGCGTTAGCGGCCAGTGATTGAATTTCCGACATGAAAGGATACTTACTGTCTTTCCATGTGGCGCGCAAGCAAGTCAGGACGGTGGAATGCTTTCTTGCAGTTTTGGTGGGCGCATCGGAACAGTGCCTCGGGGTTGTGGTTCAACTCATGCCGTCTATAAAGATTGAGTTAGCACGTGCATGAGTCAAGCCGAATGCACCTCATCAAGTACCTTCTGTGCTCTGCTCTGGTAAAAACCTTTGATTAAAAGTCAGTTGAAGCCCACACTGCATTTCCGGTTTGTATACTAACTTTGTTGCATCCCGGGTACTCGCATGCATGAACCCGTTTGCCCTTCTTCGCTTTGCTGATGCGATGCGTAGTCGGGGTGTATGTGATGGGGAGAGGAATCTCTGGTTGGGTAGTGCTTCGACGCATGGTGATTGTGTTTTGCTTGCCAACAAGTGGTGTTGTAGTGATGGTGGTAGAAGATGTTTGGGTATGAAGTGATTGAAGTTGCTGTTGGTGTTTGAGATGTGAACCGTCAGGAGTGTTTGACTTTGTAGAGTTGTGTTGAATAGTGAGGATAGACAGAGAATCGGATGGCGAATGGGTCGAAGATATAGTTCTGGTTCCTGAGCGAGACGATCCCCTGGTCATTCTGTAACAGACCCAGACTTGTCAGGAACGGGAGGTGAGCTATGCGTGTGGAGATTGGGGGTCGCGAGCCAGGTGGGCTGTGATGCAGCTATACTAGCAAAATCGGGGAACGGGCCAGAAGGGTGAGATCAGGAGTTAATTGATTTGATTCAAAAGATGACGGGAAAATGCCTCGCATCTGCAAATCAGAGGGAGGCAGTGAGATGCGGGTTAGGGGAAAAAGAAGAAAAGAAAAGTCAAGATCTGAAACGAACTGGTATGGAGAATCAGAAGAAGGCTTAGAAGAAGGAGGGTGAGAATACACATGCAGAGATGCAGTGCAGTCAATGATATAGAAGATTATCCCAATGCGGCTTAAGTCAACTTTTGACTACTGGCGGTACCGAAAGATCGCCGGGTAACTTGGGGGGGGAGGAAGGAGGAAGGGGAGGGAAAGTAGATCAGAAGAATCGGAAAATAAAAACAAATAAAAAAAGATTAAACTAAAATGAAATAAAATCAAAATCTACGAGTAAAGAGGGAAAAAAAAAAAGGATCGTAAGAATAATACATTGGGTAAATTCATGGGGAATGTTTGGCCAATGTAACCACCGGTGTATGCCTAGTCCCGAGTAGTCAGAGGTAAGCGAGCAGAAGAGCAGTTCTTGATGATCTCTGTCTGCAGGGTGATCATACTAGGTTAGCCAGCAATGGCTATGTTGGCTGCTGCTAAGAGCACGAGTGGGTAACCCTCACGGATCGACCCATCCTCATTTTCCAAAGTCAAAAGGATCAGATTAATTCCAATCGACGAATGATAACGGCGCGGGAAAATGGGGAGGGAGTGAACCGGGCGATAAGAAGTAGATAGATCCTAAGGAGTATGAATCAGGGGAGGGAGAAGAAGAACAAAGAAAACATAAAGAAACTGAAAGGAAGAAAGAAAAATCGACGATAACAATAGAATAGTGTGTAGTCTTCGTCCAAACTATGCTTATGCCGTTAAGTCTGCAAACGTCCACACAGGTCATGACAACGACAGCAAATTGCAGCGGGCAAACAGACCAACAACTTCCAAGTCTGTCTGCGGCTGAAGCGCAGTGCAGGTATTGGGGTTGGGGTTCGGGGGGGGGAGGGGGGGAAGAAGGGAGGGAGGGGAAGAGCTAGGAAGGGAAAGGGGAACAGGCCACTGGTTCAGATTGTTTTGTAAAAAATAGAAAAATACGATTCCGGTATGCAGCTCGTACTAAAATGGACCAGTCCACCCACCACCGTGGAGTCGTGGACAGCATTGCACTGCTCCATCTCCAACTCCCTCTCTCCATTGCCATCATCTCCCGTCGCCACGAGGCGTGGAGACGGTTGAGGATCTATGGAATAACAGAACTTCCGATCGAAATTAGGCCAGACATTCAGCATGGTTGGGTTAATCTATTGCCCTGAACAGAAGGATATAGTTATCGAACAGGAAAATATCCCCACCCGCAAAATGCGGACAATAGCATAATAACAGCCATATTAAAAGTCCATCAATGTGTTGAACTTCGCCATCCACCCTCATGCCATACCAACTTCGTATTGATTAAAAGGTCTTGGAGCGTTACTGTCGCCAGCCCTGGCGGCTCTGCGCATGAGTTCGGATGCAGAATTCTCAGTGACATATTGGACAATTTGTTTAGGGCTTACCACAGTCTGAGCGTCTCGCGCCCAGCAGGGGTAATTAGCAGGTCGATCTGATTTAGCGGGTAGAACCTCAAGACATCGACGATGAGGGGAAAGCTGCTGGGTAGTGCTGGAGGGAGTACCAAGTTGCAGAAGAGGTGGACGCAAAATGAAGTCCAATGAACACCACGAGCGATGTTGGGGATTCGGGTCTTCTGATTGGTCTGCTCGCGTGGACTAGTGCTAAGCGTCTCGGGCTCGTAGGGACTTTACTCACGGTCGTCATCCCTGAGCTCCCCAGCTAGCACAAGAGAGAGGAGAAACAGAGAGACAGAGAAGGGGGGAAGTGGGGAACTCTCCCCCCTCTTCTGCTTACAGTAAGCGCGTAAAGGTGGTCTAGAAATGTCTATTACTTAGTAGGTATCAGACACTGATCAACAATCACCCGATGGAATCGACTCATGGAGGCTCTCGCTCATTCTCCGGTCCTCTCAACGACTAGCAATCAGGTTCAGGCTTTCCATCCAAGCCTCAAGGGATCCACACTCTGGAGACTGGAGATTGCTATCCGCCCTAGGCTAAATGACTGAGG
This sequence comes from Aspergillus homomorphus CBS 101889, assembly GCF_003184865.1. Lineage (NCBI taxonomy): Eukaryota > Fungi > Ascomycota > Eurotiomycetes > Eurotiales > Aspergillaceae > Aspergillus > Aspergillus homomorphus. The sequence continues at coordinate 47,090 of NW_020291939.1, read as the reverse complement.
GTGCTAGACAAGAGCTAAGGTGAAAAAGACCCAGAGAGTCTAGCTCAACAGTTAACAGAAGCTCCACGGACCACACCAGCCAAGATCCCATATCGAACTAACCGTCGAACCAAGTGGAACCACCCACTCAAATCATTTGGGATTTGATATCCAGTTGAATAAGCAGTGAATGGGTAGTCGTTGAGAGGGAGAAACCCTGGATAAGTCAAAGGGGGCAGGTCCCTACAATGCCATTGTCAGTCCCATCAGGGTAGATTCAAATATGTAGGTATGGCGATCTGGTCGTACAATGAAATTGGCCACGATCCTTTGCAAGAGCCTCTAGGCGCTCTAGACTGGTGTGTATTAATTGAGTATCCGTCGTCCTCGCGGAGTAGCCCGACAACGGTCGTCCAAGCAGAACCCGCAATTTACCGCCGCCGTCATAGCACTGGCGATCGATCGGGCAGGGAGAAATTTTATTTTTTTATTTTTTATTTTTTATTTTTTTTTAGTTTTGTGGAGTAATGGATACTGTTCAGCGATCAGAGTACCTACGTAGTATTCAAGTTATGTAAGCTCTCTTCTGGGCCCCGTTAAGATTGTGGTCTCGCATCCGGGCCGATGTCATGTCACGACTGTTGAGAAAGCAATGAAGCTCCACCCAGTGTGCAAATTCAAAGCCGTGTCTGGCATATAAAAGCATCAAATATAAGGAGGATCAGGCAAGAGGCACTGGTCACACAACCACGTGTTGGAGGATCGGCGTGTTTCCGTCGGCTACTCTATATTGCAACCCGTTTTTGGAAATTGTGTCTGCCAAGCCCACGTCTCATGGTCTCCGTAAGGGGGCGCGGCCTTGCGCCTTCGCGACCCCCTTGATTTGCCGGAAGCTCGTGGTCGGAGCCCTTATCGGGGCCTGCAGACAACGGGAGGAAGACTTAGCACTCGGAGTCTGAAGAATCTTTTGATACGGCGGCGAGAATTACCGTACAAGCTGGACGCCTGACGAAGAATAGAGTTCCTTAGACTGTTCCTTGAAATAGAATCGAATGTCGTCCACGCGAAGTATTGCAACGACTGGTCGACATGGCCCGATCTAGAGACGACAATATCACGCGGCAGAGACCCTTGGTAGCACGTACATAGTATAGCAGATGAGAATGGAGACAAAAGTGATGTAATAGTCAGCGGCCCCCGTCTCAATCAGTAGAGCAGCACGTTTCAGTACCTGGTGAGTACCTTAGCAGGTACTGCGAATAATGTGGTAAGCACATTCATGCATGGTGTACACCTAGGTAGGTGGCTTAGTAGCGTCGAAGTATATGATGACATCGCCCTAGCGTGGTGACGAGGATGTCCAGCCCTGTAGGCTGTGGGGGCATCCCTCATCGCATCGCTTGCTCTCTCTCCCCTTCTGGGGGTAATGATAGACTCGCCGTAAGCATGGATGGCATCCTCCTGCCGCCCTTTGGTCTTCGTGACTTCAACCGGGCTTCTAGCTTGTTTCATGTCGAGGATCAACTGCACCTCGTACCGCCTGAGTGCGCCTTGTGCTTCGAGAACAATGTGCTTACCTTCCATTGCTGCACGGTTCAGGGCAATGATTAGTCGATGACAGCATGCGACAACCTTTTCTTTCGTGCATCGTCTTACCTACAAGATCTGGGTGAGACAGCGACCACGAAGCACCGGGACAGTCGGTTGAAACACCACCGCCGAAACGAGACATCAGGAGCCAGGTCTGGAGTGCTGAGATTCGATCTTCCGGGGAGCGGGGAAGGTGTGTGGAAAACGTGTGAATGTAATCCAGTAACTGGCACGGATCCAGTGGCAGTCAAGAAACTACCGTCGATCTCTGCCGAGTGGGTGTGCACCGTTCCTGTCACTCATGTTCCCTGGCAACCATGTGTTCAAGGGCCAGTGGTATGACGGTATCTCTCGGTCTTTCTGCAGCTGTTACACACCATAATAAGCACCAGTCGCTCGACCAACACGCCAAGCCGTCACCAATCAGAGCCCGGAATGTCATATCCCAGCAAAGACGGGATTTTGGTGGTGGTGTTGCTCAATGAGAGTCGCTGTTGTCTCCAAGATTGACCCGATCTTACAGTAGAGTGCATTAGTTCCAGTGACGACGGTACTTTCGTTGACAAATATGGTGCATGGGAATCGAGAATGTAACTAGCCGATCAAGGAGGCGGCTTAGCTACCGTAGGTACTTGGTACTATGTCGATTGTAGAAACCGGATTCAGAGAGCCTCAGGCCCGGAACTGAGGGGACCGAGTGCATGGGTATGACACCATCCATGTGTGTATTAATCTTTTAATCTTTCGGGTTGCGCTAGAGAGTCTTCTTCACGTGGCGGGGACCCCCAGGTCAGGATTGCGATCCTTCAAGCGTGGCAATGGGGCCTAGGAGAGGGGGATAATACCAGTGAAAAGTTGCAGGACGCTTAGTATGGTGCATGTATACCTTTCCTCCTCAGACTTTGCCGGTCTTCCTGTCTCCCTCTCCCACCCCCCCTCTCCGACTGATACGGCCCGTGTTTAGAATTCTGACTTTGGGGCTGCGCAGCCGGGTTCCTACACAGCAGCTGCAAAGTCGGATACTGGACGGCAGGGCATGAACCTGTGTTACCTATGCAAGGACGGTGCCAAGAAGTCGAAGCAGGCTTGACACTAATAATAACCACGGACAGGGAATAGGGCACTGCACTGAATTCACTCACTGGCGGCACATCCCGGTCCTATGCGGCAACCCAAGGGTAGTTTAATGGTGTCAGAAACAACGTGGCCTTCCTGTGGGGAACGAAGGAGGAACAAGAACGACTGGCCTAGGTGTAGAGGAGGGTAGCATCGTAAGTAATCAAAGTATGATTAGAGGTCTCAGATTCGCTAATTAGTCTTGGATGGAGAAGGTCCGGTTACGGCCGAGTCTTCCGCAGGTTGTGTTGAGTGCCTGTTGAGTCTTCTATTCGTAATCAATCAAATTGGATATTACTCAATAAATATAGATTAGTTGACCTATGAATGGGGTTGATTTAATGATTTGGAAGACCGCGCTGTTGGTGCTATCAGGGCGCCCGAATGGCACCGATGACTCGGAAGGGAAAAGGGTTGGTTGTTGCAATTTCTCCAGGCTTCAAATTCCAGTAAGTTAGCGGTAATTCTTCCACCCGCCGATTGATCGAGGCCCTGTCATTCCTGTCATGTGCCTCTGATTCCTCTCCACCAACTAAGCTGCCCACCAACTGAACTAAACTCAACCAAGTAATGGATTGGTCGCTCATTTCTCAGACTAAACCCGGCCCGGAACGTTGTTGTGCTCAGGACTGTTCAGGACTGTTCAGGACTCAATGGCTAGTTGCAACCAACCCCCTTTCGCGAGTCATTCCTTTTGCAGCAACCCATGCGAGTGAATTGTCGACGGTGATTCGGATTTAACGGACCCGGTCGCTGCTGAAGGTGAAACAGCGCCCTCGCACACGTGCAACCTGCAAGCCATTGTTGGATACCATAGTGACTACGATCGAATACTACCTACCCTACAGTACGGTCCATAATACTATGTAACTACATGGTACCTAACATATCTCGACATTCCACATCCTATCCCTACGGCCCGAATAAGTCCGTCGATAAGGAGTCCAAGTAGTCCTACCAGTCTAATGCCTAATCAGGAACCCTTCTCGAGTGGTTTGAACTCAATTGAATCATGAACCTTCTTGGCCTGGACCTCAAAGAATCAACACCCGCTGAATCAGGAGAATGGATCGGAGGCTCGGCAGGGAAGTGGACTCCGGCAGCGGCGCGGGGCTCACTCAGACTCTCGTACCGCCGGAGCCAGAAACTGCCCCGGTCCGCGATGCCCTCCGGGGCCTTGTTGTCTGTAAACTTTCTTAGCATCACGATGTTGTTCAGACGACAATTCCTCATATTATTCATACATGGATGGGGAATGAATGCCCACGTTCCTGGAGGATTTACGATTTATGGTGCTAAATCTCGGTGTATACTGCAAATTGATCCTGTTCCCTCGTCGACTTCCTCACGTTCGGCTGGACCCGGAGGAGGGGAGGATTGCAGCACAGATTGAGGGTGAGTGTGTGTGTACCTGCCTCGAAGGATCTGGCGACTAGGCTTGAAATTCGGTAAACAACATCCTTCGGAGTACGTTTGACGTAGGGACCGTGTGAGAGTGAACAGAACGTGGTGATCAGCAATCTCTGGGGGCAGGCTTGATCCTGCTGGTGTCAGTGATTCAGGTGGCATGACGAACTTTGACCTCACCATTCTGACCTCATGTCACCCCTCAGGGCCTCAAAAGGGGCAGCTGCAACTCTGAAACACAGCCCTGGGGGTCAATCGACTTTGGTTCCGGAAGATCGCAAAAGGCTTATCAGACCAAGCGGAGTGAATCTGCCTTGCAAGTTGCCTCAGGCTGTCTCGTCGCTCCTGACTTACCACCTTAGGTAATCCCACTTTGTCGTCATGGAGCGTCTGACCCCACCAAGAACATCTTACCTTCTTTTACTCTTCTTCACTTAGTCTCATGCACGAAAACCATGGATGGCTAAGTTCCTCTCATCGGCTAATTAACAGCAATGCTTCCGTGGTCTTCTTCGATACGCAACAACAATAATACAGCTCACCAGGGTGTGAACCTGGATCGTGAGCGGAAAAAGAAAAAAAGGCTCGGAATCGGAGGCCACACTGAGGGGCCGTCCGATCAAGAGAGAGCTGATCACTTTCCCCGGTCAATTGTCTGGAATTCCCATCTCTTCTTAGTACTTAGTACTTTAACAGGCACAGTGGATAAATTCTAAAGCTACCCTTTGGGAATGTGGATCTTCCGGTCTCCAGCGCCGCACTGCCTGGGCATGAAGGCGCAATCGACCCGTCAGGCGTGCAAAAGCCATTACTACCAGGTATTGAGAGATAATAAGTTCGGCACACTCACGAAGGACCAGGGCTGCAGCTAACGTCCTAAGTCACCCACGCTAAGGACTTAAGGCGAGAAACACCAAGCGTGTGCTGATGGTAGCTAAGCGCTATTACCGAATAACTTTTTCGGGACGGGGAGACAGTTCCTAAGTCCCCTTCAGCAAATCATGATTCCACAGTCCACACTATTGCAGGCTAAACAAGGTCATATCTCTCTATCTGGCTCCTCGTTTACATGGTGTTAAGTGACAGTTGGCACCAACCCCCTCCCCAAATCCTAGCAATCCCTAACCCCCTACCCCACTGCCAAGCAATTCAGTTGAGTTCGTCCAGTTTGGCCTGCATGATTGACCGTCCCGCGCGTCCGCAACCCTCGCGAGCCTCTTACGTGTGAAAAGTTCCATACTGTAGTGAGGGTCCACTCGATCAATTGTTGGATAAGAATTGCTGACGATGTCCATGGGCTCTTATTAGGCGAACAGACAAATCAGCCCTCAGCATCGCGATGGTAATGGGAGTTAACTACAGACCAGGCATGACTATAGTCGGTCACGGCCGAGGCCGTCTATGATCGACACCTCGAATGTCCAGGCGCTCGTTCAGGCGCCTTCCACCTTAAGACCGCTATGCAATTGCACGGTCGCCCTGCTCCGTTTCGACAGGCGGGTTTTCCCGCGGGCAATCCCCACCCGAGTGACAGGCCGAAGTTTCGCAAGCCATCCGTCGTCCGTATATCATTTTCTCGTACAGAACTCGACTACGAAGGGGCCATAGGTGATCTTCTCACGGCAGACTTTGTCCTCAAGACAGTATATCTTCTCAAATCTCAGGACGTCCCATCTATCACTAATTCTGTAGGAACACAATCTCATAAGGCTTACTATAAGTCCCATTTCGGAAAATGTTCCTGTCCCTGTCAGCGAGTTCCCTCCGCCGACACGAGGGGGACATTTTGATACAATCGCCCGGATGTCGGGATAAGACGGTCGGCTGGACGAGTCTGATCATTTTGTGTTTTATTGGTCAGGAGACGGGGTTCCATACTGCTTCGAACATTCTACACGCGAGTCGACCATTACAAGGGGCGCTATTTTGGGACAGGTACGTCCTCCTAGCTTATGAGCTACTGCACAGCTCGCGTCTGACTTAGGTACAGTATCATACACATTGTACGTTCTAGGGCCATGGGGCCTGTTATTTTCGCCCCATGGCAGGGGTGCCATGCGCTTTAGCACGGCCACATGGCCTTGACTTATGCTGCCGCCTTTGTATCTGACAACAATCGGCGTCGCTCCACTCCCACCCTGGTCGCTTGTTCCCAAATAGGTTGGTGCTCTGACATCAACGGCGTGCTCGACGATCGATTAAGCGTAAGGATGTCGTCTGGTCCACCGTTCAAATTCTCACAGCCATGCTGCTAGTGAGTAGTGGCCCCGTCAGATGAAGAACCATCCCACCTCTGCCTGCTATACATCTGCACTGCCATGACTTCCATCTTTGCTGGTAACCCAGAGGAATCCCGCCCCCTCCAACGGTTGCATTGGTCCATGCATGAATGCCCCGGCCAATAGCCCTAAAGTTGAACTAATGACAAATATAGAATAATTTCAAGGCTGTCGAGCTCATTCGTCGTTCACCTTCTCGTACCTTGCCGTCTGCATGATGCCAGGAGTCTGAAGGGCGTTTCATCCTGCCGCACGTGTACAGGGCATCTCCGGTTCTACAGCGTTCCTGGCAGCTAGGGCTGTGGATACTCAGCCATGACATCTGCACAGCTCTGCCACCACCGAGTCTATTCGTTTCCGTCATCGCAGCTCAAACCTCCCCGTGCGGTTACATGCCAGTGATTCAGTTCCAATCATAACACGAGCTGTCCAGCGGAGTTGCTGAGTGCCGGGCAGGCCAAACCGCGTTGCGACGCAGCCCAATATAAGACATCTATTGATCACGCAAGGCAATATCAAACAAGTCTCCAATCAGAGCTACCCTCGACATGTAGGTGATAAGAAAAGGTTAGCCACCAACACAAGCTTCTGCAAACCAACGTGCTGGTGCGGTTTTGCCGCTGAGTTGCGCAGACCTGCTACGAGCGCAATTTTTGGATAATTATGCCAATAGCGGCACTGTTCTAGACGAATCTCACGTTCTACTGATTCGCAAGAGTCTCTCGAATTGTCATAGCGTATCTCACTTGCATGGCTCCTTTTGCGGACTGACCAGCCACAGGTGGCTGTCGATGTTGGGTCCAGGAACGCGCACCCAGCCTGTATGCAACAGGAGATATCTGAGACAGGTACCTAGCAGAACAGAAGGTGGATGAAACCTAGTCTTGCTGACCAGCTTAGTCCTGAAACTCCTCCCACTTGATCATCCTTTGCCTAAGGTCGAGTTCTTCTCCATCCACCACAAACCTCCCGTCTCCACGATGGTGCACCATCCTCATCTGTTTCTTCCCGCCACCAACAGCACCACAATACTCCGGTGATTCCTGATTGCTTTGCCCATAATCCAAGTCCAGGTCTCGGTTTACCCATGCTCCAACAACTCGGAGTACCCACAGATTGTAAGTTGCCACCAACGTCCGATCATGAACCACACATTGGATATTGGCTATGATATCTTTCCCACCAACCAGTGGCGCACGAGCGTTTTTTACCTGCTTCATGTAACCTTCCCCCTTTTCTTCTCCATCTCCAGATTCTGGATCGGTCTGCGGCGGCAACGGCAATACCGGTGGTTCCACCGGGATCATGCCAAATGCCTCCCACTTATCCACCGTTTCGCCACTGCAGTTGCCAATATCAACGACCTGCTCCAGCAACTCCGCGGCCGGCACGGCAAGCACGCATTGGCCGGTTCGCCTCAAGTTATCAAAGCTCTTGTCCCACGGCCCAATACAAGCGCCGATCAGTGTTGGTTCCTCATGCTGGATCATCATGTGAAAGCCCATTGTCATGATGTTGTGCGTCCGATCGGCCAGCGACCCGGTCGTGACGAGGACCACGGGCCCAGGCTCCAGCATGCGATTGACTTTATGCGTCGGATAAGGGCGAAATTGGCTCTGTCCGTGGAGCTGATCCTGCTCCTGCTCCTGTTCCTGTTTCTGAGCCTCAGGGCTCTTCTGCTTCCGATGCCATCGAGGCCTCTTGCTGGAACGGCGTGGACTTAGGCCTAGCGATCTGGTTGGCTCCCCTTTTCCTGCACTCCTTCTGTCTCCTGATACTCGCTTGAGCGGCATTATGGTCTGGAAATGACGAATGTAAGAAGCACGTTTGTAAGCTTGTCGGCTGGACTCGCACTCGGTAAGTAGAGAATATCTTTCTTGTAGGAAGCGACGAGTGCATTACAGAAGGGTGAGAGCGAGACTACGCGGGGTTGCGCGACGAATATTGAAAGACGTGGACGCGTCTTTCGCAACGAAACAAAGAAACGCACGCTATGGGGTGGGGGGGGGGGGACGTCTTCCCCGCATACGCAACGGAGTCCCGTGGTCTCGATTCTTTTGTATGTCGAATCCACCCGGGTTCTACTGCGATATAGTCTGTGGGATACTGTTTCGAGGGATTGTGTTTTCTATTGTATAGATCATATATAAAGAATGGAGGTTGTGGTAATTGACGGGGAGGAGCACTCAAGGAACGATTCGCTAAGCTGCTATTGAGGGCCTCTGTTCCAGACTCTTCTATTGCTCAACACCTTACAGAGTAGAAATTTATCCATACAAGGACCAGATACCCCACATTGCTTTGAAAATAAATCTGGGGATTGTGATCCATTTAGTTTGAAATCCCAGGGTGTCGAATTGAATCGGAAACAGAACCCCCTCAATGAAGTTGTGCAGCAATACACCACGCAAAATATATGTCTGATCTACTCCCGGAAATGGACAACACTCCACACCTAACCTAAGTAATCTATAAACCCTTTTATCTTAAAATAAAATGAAGTTACGGCCTATATTACTTTCAGCGAACATACAATGACTCAACGTAGCATAAATTCGTTTTGAAAAAAAAGTTACACCACCACCAGCTTTCTTCCTATATAGCCAAAGCAACCCGAGGTAGGCCACGAGAACAAGGAGCACCTATATACATACCTCTTCATATCCCCTTCAACAACCCCTTGCACACGGGGATAGAGATCTAGGAAAGAACTGCTACGCCGCTTCCAGATGGTTCTCTCTGTCTTGACCTTGTCGGTTGAATTATCTATTACTGTTTCGGAGTGGCGAAAAGAAGTGGAAGGATTTGAGAAATTGGGAGTCCCCGAGAAGGTAGATTGGATGTATCACTATTACCTCTAGATGTTGGGGATGCAATCTGTATTCTGCTTTAGACTGTAGAGTAGGATGAGAGAAGGAAAGACAACAGTTTGAGAGGTTGTTTGGATCATTCTCTCTCTCGCACTCTCTCTCTGTCTCCATATATAACACTGTGAGAGAGCGAGTGTGTGTTTCCATTCAATCCACTCCAGCCATCACAAATTCCGGAGATATTAATGTCTGTTTCAACAGAGACAGCATAAAAAAGAAAAAGAAAAAAAGAAAGAGAAGAAAAGAAAAGGACAGCAGTCATGACAACGAGAAGCTTTCAATCATTCGTACTGATCCTGTGCGAGGCTCTGTTTGCTGCGTGATGGTATGGAGTTGTGGGTTAAGTACCATGTCTACTGCGTCTTGCTTGGTACCTCTGCTGAATTGTTCTGTTGCTTGGGTAGACGACGGCTAGACCTGTGATGTCATTCCGGGATAAATCTAATGCTCTTTGCGTGTTGCATGATTGGCTTTATATTCTCTAGTGTTTGGCGTCGTAGAGGTTGAGGATAGATCGCTAGGCGGTCTTATGCGTTTGCGAGTTATCGTAAGGTCCGGTGGCCGAATGTCATCAGGCTACTGAGGATTGATCGGGGACGTCGAGAAAACATAGCGTTGTGGGCCATAGTCGGCAAGCGTAGAAGGGTTAGTGGGGGAATGGTGCTGGATTAAAGTCACCAAGACAGACCAGACTACGTCTTCGTCTACAAACTAGAAAGTCCATGGTATCCATTCATCCTCACATTAGTTACAGGGACATACCCTACCCTGTCCTGTCCGGTGTCATAGACCAGGTGCTACCACTGACAAGATCAATAGCAAAGCCTTGTAGAAGAATTGCAAAAATTCCTCAGCAACACGACGGCAGAAGTGCTTGGTCTCAGGAGATAAGAAAGAAAAAGCGGGAATCCAAGATCGCCGGCAAAGAGAGATGACCTAACTTAAGATCCAACCCATATCGAACGCCCTTTTCAAAATACAACAAAGAACCTGGAGGGACATGTCGGAAATGTCAACCCGAGGGAGCATGGGGCTTGGGTGATCAAGCGCGTTCGTCTCCGAGAGTGCATCCCAGCGGTCGCTCTAGCTGAAGGACAGATTGATCTCGAAAGTGAGACGATTGTCCGAGTGCTGAGGCGCAGTCAGAGAGGTGCTGCGTCACCCGACAGCAACGTGTCTCGTATGGAAGAGCACCGTAGGCAAGGATTGATGCAGGCGTTAAATTCTGTCCGATAACATGTTCTGAGATTGAGATCACAAGGTCGCTAAATAGCCCGGCAAGAAAGGGGAATATTGATAAGAAAGAATAGGTGCTTTCATAGAAGAAGCAATATCACAAGCGAGAGGAGTGTCGGGTGCGGAAGATAAAGAAGAACGTGACTCGGATGGTGCCAGTACGCGACGACGACGACGACATGGCAGTATGAATCATACTCTTAACGACGGTCGGGGTTGGTCACCTGAAACCCAGATTAGCCTCAAATCATCGATCAATTACCATGAAAGGGGCCGTGCTTACCTGCAGAATGCGACGCGAAAAGTCTTGGTCGTCGTCAATACTGCCATTGCTTTGCCGTTTCTGAGCCATGAAGTCGCCATCGAATCGAGAGTCGCTACCCTGTGCCATAGGTTGTCCATAACCGTCCACGCCAACGCTACGACGATATTGCGCGTCTACCGACTTACGATTCTTGAACCGCCACAGGAAGAAACCAGCACCAATGAGTGCACAAAGTCCGACGACTCCGATCACCACACCGGCCGCAATCGCCGCAGTGTTCGCACTCGAGCTCTTCGCCTTGGCTGATTCGGTAGCGCTGGGGGCGGCGTGGGTGGCAGCAGCTTCTGTTACATAGACCGTCTGTCCGCCACTGGTAACGGCATGGACTGTGGGTGTTTGTGTTGTCGAGGTCGACGTTCCCTCGGTGCCTTTGCTGGATGAGGTGCTCGAGGAAGAATAGTTCTCGACGTCATCCTCGATACCTGTGAGATAAACCGAGTATGTGCTTGCACCACCACCTAGACAAACGATCAGCAACGAAACACAACAACACCGTTCGGTGGGGAACACATACACATGACCGTGGGCCAGCCAGCGCACGACAGATTACATTTATCATCTGACACTTTGTCCGACGAAGCCGGTAGTTTATTGCCGCAGAAACAGTCTTGTTTGTTGTGAAGCGCAAACACAGCGTAGTTTTCCTTCAAGCACTGCTTCTGGCAGTATCCGTTACTTTGATATGTATAGCTTCCTTGGTCGACTAGGGGTTCTGAGCTGGAGTAACATCCGTTGTAAACTTCGTCATAGGCAGCTGTCGTAGGCAAATGGGCGGCCAGGAAGAGGACCGAGGCCACAAGAGCCGACCGCATGGTCAGGGGGTTCGTGAAGGGCGACATGATGGATGAAAAATAACGATTGCGCGATCAATGTCAGTGACTGGACACCTGCTCCAGACACAGCAGTCACAGTTGATTGTTGATCAAGCGAAAGGGAAGGGACGACCTGCGTAACCCTTTTTTTGCAGCGCTGAGGTGAAGGTTTCGAAGGTCGGGGTGAGAGTCTCGGCTTCCCGTCTTCCGCAAGATCGTGGGTGCTTGTCGCTGAGATTTGCCGGGGAAGGGTACAGTGCAAAGTGTTCTCGGGTTGTCGAAGAGTTGAACCCCGATAGGGAGAGATGGGTGCAGAGAAGGGCTAGAGTGATGCTAGCGATAGAAAGAGTGTGTGATGTCTGCCTTGGCGGGGAAGGAAAGGGCCTCAAGAAGCGGATTGTTTCAGCACCCCTTTCTGTCGGACAGAGTTTAATGGGCGGCTGGACGGGTAATTTAGGCAGGGGAATCGGTCAGGGTTGAAAGTGCCCCGAATCAATAAATGAATGGATTGGTCCTTGATGGTATTGAAGGGTGGGCAGTTGGTGGAGGGGGGCGGAGAATTGGGGAGAAGATTGGCGGAATAGCAATTAGACGAGGGCGTCGTGGTCTGAGTCGCTTCAGAGAAGAGACGCGTGACTGAGATGCCTCAGGAGGGGGAAAAGAACGGAGTGAATGAAGAATAGCGAGAGACAAGTGAAGAGAATAGGAATAGTAATGATCCGGCCCAAAAGAGCAAACGAAGGTCTAGGGTCAAAAAGCAAGCAGCAGAAGGGGGGGAATGAAGGAAAGTGACGAGGCAGTTCGAAGACGACTCCTCTTTGGAAGTAGTGGGTTGTAAGTGGTAAGTGAGTGTGATTGACTTGACTAGTCTAATTAATTTAGTTAGGTGGGAATAGAATTGAGATTGCTGCTGCTGCTGCTGCTTGCTGTTGCTGGGCGGCAAAGATGAATTGGGGGTTGGGAAGGGAAGAAAGGCCCTTAAGCGACGCACTGACAGACTAGTCTCTACGGAGTAGAGAGACTAACTACCAAACTAGGGGGGTGAGGGGGAGGAACAAACAACAACAAAACATGCCAGTTACAGAGTTGACCATGGATGGTTCCGGGAACGGGAGGGAAAGTGACCCTGGATCGATGATGTGCTGTAATTTATTGGGTACCGAGACGGTACCAGGTACGGAGTACTCTGGAGTACCTACTTTGAGACTACTTTGAATCATCCCGCGTCAGTGACGAATGACTGCTTCGAGGGTCCAGGAATCGTCTCCACTTTTTGCCTCATTGGGCCAGACACGGGCGGAGACTGGCATGTGCTAATCCCCTCACGGTTTGGTCATGAGCTGCTCTGAAACGGATGAACATCGCCGAGTCCATGGTACAACTGATAACCTACCGGCTTCACGCTGGTCGGTGATTTTCTTCCATCCTCCACAATGCAGTCCAGCATGACATAATAAGAGAGAGAGGGAGACGTGGATGTAAGTACTCTACACTGTGCACTACCTTGTATAGAATCTACCTACAGATGAGTATAATTATCTAAGTAACAATCCCTCCAGCAGACAAGAAACCATCACCGCCACTGACCCGATCCTGACTCCGCCCATGTCTTACTCCGATAATCGTCCGACCTCGACCACTTGTGCCTTCGGGGATATTTATAGTAGTACGTACTGTACCTGAGTAGGCTGCGAGAAAGAAAATTGGGCACAGTTATCCGTCAATCCGTCATACCCTGGCCGGTGACAGTGACCAGCTGCCCGCAGCGACCGGCGGAACGATAGGTAGATACTATCACCGTCTTCCTTGCTTGTCTGCAAGATACGAATTATTGTGGCGAACTGTTCCCTACGTGGTGGCTGTTTTCACCAGGAAAACCTTTCGACCTTCTTCCGCTCGCCTCGAACTGCCGGGGCAAACCAAAGCGAAAATCAACCACGCTTCGCCTCCAAAAAATTCTCCCACCACATTCATTCCCTTATTTACTAACTCACTGACAGTTACATGTACGTTCTTCTCAGCCACGCCCGACATTCCATCCACCCAAAATGCTCCCGAGGAATGAAACGTCGGATCGTGCGCGACAGGATGGACGGCCCAATCCCAAGGAGCCAACTACAAGAGAGGGCGGCGAGGCCACCCCCGGCAAGGGGAGAGAGCAAAACCGCTCGGGGAGTCAGGGACTCATGAACCAATTCTCCCACTAGGCCACTTTGATCCTAGATGTCTGTCAGCCACCAATGGAATGACTGTCTGGGATAGAATAGTCCCTGACTCCTAGCCCTCTTCCGGATAAGCGCAGGAAGGAGGGTGGAGAGAGATTTCTCTAGCTTGCACACCCTAGACTAGATGTTCGCCGCTCCCGAACTTTTCCCATCATCAACCCCCAAGACTGTCAAGTGTCAATACCCGCAAAACATACTTCTCGTTGAAGAAGCATCGTCGTTGTCACTATTATCGCAAGTGCCAAAGGCTAGTAAGAATAAGAATGGGAAAAGAGAGGGACGGAGGGTCTGGGCCCTTCCGGGGTTGGCGGGATCAACTATCCCCACACATGCCATGCCTTTCCTTCATTCAAGTGTTCGAGCTGCGTGCCCACCCCGGCACGTTGAACCTCCCTCTTCCACCCGGATCATCCGGCGTACCGACTTTGTAAGACTGCATGCATGTAAAGAATTCCTTCGTGTCGTGTCGGGCTAGTCGACGCGCACGTCTGCTGTGTCTTTGGTCGGACAGTCTCTCAATGGCATGCCGCGTGTCGGGACCGCATCGAGGGAGTAGGCATGTGGACTATACCTACGGAAACAAACACACATGAAGCGTGCACTTGACCTGCTTGATTGCCCTGCAAAAGGACCACTGATCTCCAGCCAGAATCCTGAAGCTGCGGGGGGGTATGCCGGCATGAACACCCGAGGCAGTGGATCACGACCAGTTTTTATTTTTGGCATCACCAACCACGGGCAAACGCAGAAGAGAAGATTAAGTTTGCAGGGCAACTCCGGGCGGAGGTAAAGCCAGATGATGACGAACGATATGTCCACACATAAGGTAGTTGACAGAACAAACTAGGTTATTCGCTAGTCAGTAATCGTTCCTTGCTGAGAAATCAACCTTGCTCGTCTGGGTTGAAGACTGTGGCATACACTCTATACGAGTAGCTGTGCACATGACCCAGACGGTTAGAACAGATGATGAGGCCGGATGACTGATTGACTGATCGGCCCTTGACGCCAGAGACTGCATTCTGCAACGGACTCGAGAAGAGAAGAGAAGTTCTGGAATCGCTGGAGGAAGGGAAGCTTTTTGTGTCTCAGCGGCGTGGGCCAGTCATATTGCCTCCAGGAAGAGCCTGTAGGTATACTTTATTCTCGGGCAGTGAGCGTACGTGAGCACTGAGCATACAGTATACTCACCTTAGATCGTGAGGACAAAAATTTCTCTCTCATCTTTCGTAGAAAGCCCCGTGCGCTCACCCGATCGCGAGGGATAACCAGCAGCCAGACTACCTACCATGGACTCACAAGTCCAGAGCAATCGCAAAATCCCGCAGCTGTCATCACAACAGCCTGGAAAAAGGATAGCACAAGGCCGTGGACCGGTCTAGACTAGGGGCAATGAGGATGGATTTCCTTGCCCTTATGCTAATCAGCCGATGTCCACAAATGGAGTTGCCGCTAAATTAGAATCACTGGCAGGCTCAGCTGTCGGCGCTGGTAGCGCCGAGGGTCGAACCCAGGGGTGCTCGTTGTGTTGTTCACGTGTCGTCGTGTCGGTTCGGTCAGTTGTTCTTTTTATGGAAAGAATATATTATATGAATTTGTCTCGATGATTTGTTGATTTTGTGCCCCTCGAAGGAGATGGGCTAAGGGGGTTGTGCAATTACATGCTTTCCCAATTTCATGGGGTCGATGACTTAAACTATGGTTGATCGTGGCTCTTGTTCCGCGGGAATATATCTCCGTCCGTTCACAGTGCGCTATACGTCTCGAATGGTCAGTATTCGAGCCCGACGTGTAGTTTGCGAGACAACGAGCGATGGCCCTCAACGTAATAGAAGTACCAGGAGCGTAGTGTAGGAAACTTATCGACCCAAGAGGAATGGAATGTTACAGGGTTGAGGATGGTTTTGAGTCAGTAGCAAGGATGAGATACCTCATCGTAACCAGGCACAGCCCTACCAGTAGCGTATAGTCTGTCCTGATTCCCACCAAGGAGCAAGATAAGTTTCAGGTTACGGTTACAGGTTACACCAAGCCTTAAATTTGACAAGGAATGCAGAATGCAGAATGTGATTTCCTTCAACAACGGCGCTATCTCCAAAAATACGTTGATGTCCACTTTGACGTAGGTTTTCCCTCGGTATATATGCTCAATCAATAAGACATCTTCATCAGAAATGGAAACCTCGGCTCAGACAGGTAGGACATGCGTCTGTTGAGCTTTTTGTTTTCTGTACGTGAACCTCGATTAAGGCTTGGGGATGTGCAGCGTTTTGCTGACCATCAAACAGCCGTGCAGCACAAACAGGAGCACGAGCGGGTGGAATTCGAATGCGGTTCCCTCGGCTGCGAGGCCCAATGGAAGGTTATCCTGGACCCAGTCTTGAGAGACACAGTAGGCCATGAACGCTGCGATCGACAGGGTCGTCGGAATGGGAGTGCCCTCGAAGTACTTAGACTTGCCGGTTTTGTCTTTGGGGAGAACGGCAACTGTCACGTTGAACCGCGCCAGACGAGTCAAGCCGCAGAGGACGAAGAACGTAAGGAAGAGGTGGTCAATCGGGGTGCGGATGCCGATGGCGAACGCAGCAGCAGCGGGAGCCATGCCAAAGGAGATCTATAGAGCACGAGAATAATAAATTAGCATCCAGTACCAGGGTTTAGGGGGCAATGACAAGTGTACCAAATCTGCCAAGGAGTCGAGCTCCTGTCCCATCAAAGACGACTTCTTTCTCCACCGAGCAATCTTGCCATCCATGAAGTCGAAGAAAAGTCCAAAAGGCATAAATGTGAGAGCAGCCCAGAGAGCGGAGTAATCGCTGGGATCACCGAGACAGTAGCGCATTGATGAGAAAACGGACATTACTGTTTACAGTCAGTCAATATCGGGCCGCAGAATCTTGTTGGGTTGCCATGGAGCTTGCCTCCGCAGAATCCTATAAACACGATCGTGTTAGCAAACCTCCCTATACAAAATCAGGGTCTTAGATGAATCGGCATTATTACCATTGAGTTCAGTCACAAGATCGGCGAGATGTAAAGCTCTGGTATTTGAAGGCAAGTGAGTAGAACGCCTCAAAGACCAGTTCGGACACCGTTGGCTGCTAACCTGACCATGCTGAAATGACCCGTCTCCGCTGAGAGGAGCATCTTTTGCTTTTCCTGTCCTGTATCTCGTCAGCAGATTATATCGAAACAATGCGGACAACAGGATCTGAGCATACCTCCATCACCCGCAGGTGGGACACTGCTGTTCTGAGACGTATTTGATGGCATGGTGGATGTCCTACGAGACATGCTCAAATTGCGATAGTTCTAAGACAAGGAAACTGAAGTGAGGTGGACAGATCAGTTGCGGGTAGCCTGATTATATGCGGAGGTTGGCCGGGGGGAAAGGAAGCGTAATGATGCAATGGGAGACCGGTTACCGATTGAAGGAGTGTTGACAGGCGCACAGATTATTCTTTGACCGCTTAGGCGTGGCCAGACGTCATTGCAAGGCGGTGGTTTCCTGCGCCACAGCCACAGCCACCGACATATGTTGCAGAATTATTGCAACCATGGTACGGCGCAGATGAGTGTTGGCTCACGCGAATTATGCAGGTCATAAGTTTTGGGGAGCTAAACAAATCAAGCTAACTGGGGTTATAGCTCAGTGGTAGAGCGCTCGCTTTGCATGCGAGAGGTCTGGGGTTCGATCCCCCATGACTCCATTTTTGCATTTTTGCACATCCCATCACAAAATTGTTTTGGATCTGCCTTAAAGGGCCAGGCATCTTGTCTCTATACATCGGACCGCACGGTCACACAGCTATCTTGCAAAACCTAGATGCTGTGAGGAAGCTATGCCACAAAAGCAAAGATTACATAATGTGAAACAGAAACATGAAGGGGTTGGGAGGTGCTTTTGTACTTCCGTCATTATGATTAAGATCGCGACACTAGGGGAGATGAACCAAGATCTTATACCGAGAACAAGAAGTAAACAGAAAAAAAAAGGCCTTTCAGGCGCAAGGAAGAAGAACTTCGATGCAAAAAAGATGGAGTTATGGGGGATCGAACCCCAGACCTCTCGCATGCAAAGCGAGCGCTCTACCACTGAGCTATAACCCCAGCTTAGTAATTATTCTCTCATTGACGCAATGAAGTTCGGCTGTTCGATGAGACATGACTCTTATCAAAGGATTGGCATTTTTCAGCTCACTACTCCGTAATCTGGCAAGGTGAAGAGAAGGTCCAGCCAAGCTGAGGACCTGACATCCAAGTGAGTACCGGGCTGATTGATGACTCTTCGGCATAAATTCTAATATTCTAAGTGATCTCGAAGGGGAGAATCATCCAGAAAGTATTATGAGCCACGAAAAGATGAACTTCAAATTGAAGAGAAACGGTGTACCATCAATCCAGGATCGTACTTGACTAGATAGATATGTGTGTAGCACAAGCAAAAATTTTGGAGTCATGGGGGATCGAACCCCAGACCTCTCGCATGCAAAGCGAGCGCTCTACCACTGAGCTATAACCCCAGCTTAGTCATAATTCTGCTGTTAGCTTACGTATATAACCCTCGCTACTTGCAAACTCAAACGACAGCATAAGCAACATGCTTCTATGTCATAGACCAAATCGAAGCCACCAAATAGAACGCAAAGTAGAATTAACAGGTATAGTCGTTGCAATACATGGGTCTAATGGCTGCATTGTGCTCACAGCCTCTGCACATTCAGAAGCAGCAATTTTTCGAGGATGCACAAGAATATCGAGACAAATAAATTCCTGCAAGAAGCTCCCGTTTTCCCAGAACGCCGTAATAAGACAGTACTTTAGGCTAGACAGACACTGTCTATCGTCGGAATCCACCGCTGCCACCGCCGCGGGAGAAGCCACCTCCACCACCCCTGGAGAAACCACCGCCGCCGCCTCTGGAGAAGCCACCGCGGCCACCACCCCCGCCACGGGAGAAACCACCACCACCACCACCTCTGGAGAAACCACCGCGACCACCGCCGCGAGGACCACCACGGCCTCTGGGAGCGAACCCACCACGGCCACCACGTCCGGCACCACCACGACCAGCACCGCCGGCTCTCTTGGGCTTGGCAGCTCCTATAAACAGATTAGTATCAACCGTCGATTCATGGGCGTGAATGTTCAGAATCATACCCGGTGGGGGCTTGGGCTTGGGAAGAAACCTAGGATCATGATGTCAGCATCACCCATGTGGCAAGAGCTAGAGGGCTAGCAACATACTTCTCCAAGGGAAGGAGCTTGTCTCCACCAATGTAGACCTTGTCACCAGCCTTGAAGGAAGTCGCGACAATACCTTCCTGGGGCTTGACGGTGAAGTAGACCTGGTTGATGGGACCGAGAACCTCATCGACCTTACCAATGGGGGTCTGAAAGCAGTCAGATTAGTTATGGCGTCGTGTCTGAAGCGATTGTCGGAGTGGATCGTACCTTGTTCTCAAGGTAGATAGGAGCGTTGAAGTAAGGAATCTTGGGGTTGATCGATTCGCAGACCATCTCGCCTTCGCAAGCGTGCATGACAGTTCCCATCTCTATAGCAATTCCATCAGTCATTAGACTTCGGGTGGTTGGTGCGAGTATAATTACCCAAAACCTGCGCCGGGGGTCCGACAGGCTGCTGGAAACCTCCGCGACCTATCCAGAGAAATTTTCGTCAGACCATCCTCAACGCGACAATCACTTCCACCATGCTGTTCTGGCTGCAAACTCACCACCACGACCACCAAAGCTACCGCCACGGTTGGCGCCCGTACCACGGCCCCGGAAAGACATGTTGTATTGCTGTTGTTCTGAACGACCTGAATCCGGAGTCCGGAGAAGTTTTCGAATGGTGGGAAGCCTCGAAACGGTAAAGTGTCGCTAGCCGGAAGGGCAGTTTTCACTCACGTGATACACCGCCTTCGTCCCTCATTCTCGATTTGTGTCTATACGGAAGAGTCATCCCGCTGTCCGCTGGTCCACCCCTCTTTCTTCGGTCTCACCTCTTCTCAATTTGATCTCCTGACGTTGCGGGCTACCATGGCTTCCGAAGGCTCTAAAGACCTGCCTGTTAGGCCTGCTGCCGACGCCAAAGCGGCTGGTGAGTCGATCGTTGCTCCCGCCAAATGTTATCAGAACCCCTCTTAATCAGTTCATGAGTCAGGTGACGACGGTCTCCCCGATTTTATCGTCGAACGTAACAACCTCTTCGAGGAGTTGTGGCAGCAGTACCTCGAAGAACTCAAGAACAAGCCTCACAATGACATCAATGTCACCATTGAACTTGGTGACGGAAACACCACCAATGTCACCGCAAAGGCCTTCGAGACCACTCCCGCACAGCTTCTGAAGAACGTCCCTAAGGAATTGAGCGCTAGCGTTGTCATCGCAAAGGTGGACAAGGAACTCTGGGATCTTGGTCGCCCGCTTGAGGGTGATTGTACCGTCTCTTACGTGCCGTTCGAGCACCCCGAGGGAAGAGAGGTTTTCTGGCACTCCAGCGCGCACACTCTGGGTGAAGCCTGCGAGTGCGAGTTCGGATGTCTTCTTTCCCACGGCCCCCCCACTCCCCAGGGTTTCTTCTATGATATGGCTATGCCCGATGGGTACGTTCATCCAGTCTTTGCACCCCGAATATTCACGCTGACGGTGGAATAGCCGTGTCGTCAAAGAGAGCGATTGGTCGTCCCTGGACAGCAAGGCGTCTCGTATCTTCAAGGAAAAGCAGAGCTTCGACCGCCTGGAAGTTACCAAGGAGAATCTTAGGAAGATGTTCGCATACAGCAAGTACAAGCTGCACTACATCGACAAGCTGGTGACCGGCGAGAAGAGCACAGTCTATCGCTGTGGTACCCTTGTCGATCTGTGCAGGGGTCCTCACATCCAGAGCACTGGCAAGATTAAGACCTTCAAGATCATGCAGGTATGTTACGTTCATACATCCACCGCAGGGGACCCTCTTTCTTAACCTGTCATAGAACTCTTCGGCCTATTTCCTCGGTGACCAGACCAACGACTCGCTGCAGCGTATCCGTGGTGTCGCCTTCCCCGACAAGAAGCAGATGCAAGAACACCTCAAGTTCCTCGAGGAGGCAGAGAAGCGCAATCACCTCAAGATTGGCAAGGAGCAGGAGCTTTTCTTCTTCGACGAAGTCTCCCCCGGATGCGCATTCCTTTTGCCCAACGGCACCAGGATTTTCAACGCCCTCCAGTCCCTTTTGCGCTCGGAGTATCGTAAGCGCGGATACCAGGAGGTTCAGACCCCCAACATGTACGATGTTGGTATCTGGAAGACGTCCGGCCACTGGGCGCACTACAAGGACGACATGTTCAAGCTGGACGTTGAGAAGAGAGAGTGGGCTCTGAAGCCCATGAACTGCCCTGGTCACTTCATGCTCTTCGGTCACCGTGACCGCAGTTACCGCGAGCTTCCTCTGAGAATCGCGGATTTCGGTGTCCTGCACCGTAACGAGGCTTCGGGTGCTCTCAGTGGACTTACCCGTGTTCGCAAGTTCCAACAAGATGATAGCCACATTTTCTGTACTCAAGAACAGGTATGGACCGGACACTCTTTCGCTGGTGTTCTGCATTGAAACTAACTCATGGTAGATCATGTCTGAAATCGAGGGTCTCTTCGACTTCTTGCAGTCCATCTACGGCCTCTTCGGCTTCACCTTCAAGCTCAAGCTCTCCACCCGTCCCGAGAAGTACTTGGGTGAACTTTCCACCTGGAACTATGCCGAGGAGCAGTTGAAGGCTGCTATGACCAAGTTCAAGGGAAGCGACTGGTACATTGATGAGGGTGATGGTGCCTTCTACGGTCCCAAGATTGATATTACTATCGCCGATGCCCTCAAGCGAGAGTTCCAGTGTGCCACCATTCAGCTCGACTACCAGGCACCTATCAACTTCAAGCTTGAGTACATGACCAACGAGAAGACGCAGACGGCCCAGATGACCCAGGAGGAACCCAAGGAGGGCGAGGCCAAGTCCACGGAGCCTGGCCCTGGTCGCGCCCGCCCTGTTGTCATCCACCGTGCCATCATTGGTAGCTTTGAGCGTTTCCTCGGTATCTTGATCGAGCACTTCGGTGGCAAGTGGCCTTTCTGGATCAGTCCCCGCCAGATCTTGATCGTTCCGGTCATGCCTGCTGTCAACGACTACGTTGAGGAGCTGCAGCAAATCCTGCGCGCAGACAAGCTGAATGTCGATATCGATATCAGCGGTAACACCATGCAGAAGAAGATCCGCACCGGACAACTACAGCAGTACAACTTCATTTTCGGTATGATTGCTTCCCCATCTTGTGTTTCTCTCCATCGCATGCTAATCTGTACATCTAGTGGTTGGTGCCCAAGAAAAGGAGAACCGCTCGGTCAACATCCGTAACCGTGATGATCCGGCCACCCAGAACAAGGGCATCATGGTTCCTCTCGACGAGGCCCGTGAGAAGCTCCGCAAACTTCGGAAGGAGCGCAGACTGGTCAATTCCTTGTAAGGAGAGAATTGATACAGTTCTGTGTTCTGGGAAAGTCAGTTGCGTTTAAGATACTCAAGATCTACATGTCGATATACCATAGCTTTTAGATCCTAGCTCGCATAAAGGCCATAAGGGCGTTGATGATTTGTCATTGCAAAGAAGAGAGAAGAACAGACAACCAGATTAAGAGCAAAAAGGTGTGATACAAGAAGTAAAAGGGGGTTTGGGGTTTGTTGTTAATCAGGAGTATGATGTATTTCATAAAGCGACCATGGCTTTCAAATGCTAAGATTGGATTGAGATAACTATGGATATGTTGTGTCAGTGGCGCGGGGTCTTTCAGGCTAGTCTCCTTAGTAAATGCTTGTGAGGCTACTCAACTAGAACATAGTTCAAGTAATGTAGCGTAGCATGCCAGCACCTCGATTGTCCCGCGAGAGACATCATTCATTCTCTTTTCAAGTAAAGAGATAATAGTTGTCGGTGGCACCGCTTGATCGATCATATTCCTCTGGAAAGATCCACCCGAGCCCCCCACCGAATGCCAACGTAAGCTTCAGAGACATTCTCCCCCCTTGGGGCAATTGTTCCGATTTTCTGCAACGACTCCAGACTATCCTCCAGTTCACTCAGGGGGCAACAAGCATCAGCCGTCCTCCTCCCGTCCCAGGTGTTTTACTCCACACCCAGGCAACAGAAGCAGAGTGATCACCGTCATGTCTCATCCATGATGATGTCTCGAATCAATCGCCATCCCTCGCTTCTTATCGCGGCCGCGTTGCTCGCCGCATGCCTGTTCTTCTTCGTCTCCTCGTCCAGTCGCAGCAAGACCGGACCCCTGTCTCACACTGAATCAGTCCAACCATTATCTCCCAGTGATGACACGAATTCGTGCTACGTCGATCTCGATCTCCTGCGGCAATATTCCACCACTTCAATTGAATATGGGCGATTAGAGATAGCCGTGGATCAGTCAGACAATTTCACAGGCTACACAGATACCCTCAATGCCGGACTCCCCAAATTCCGCAGGATACCCCTGGACGGTGATGCGCAGCGAGAAGATCTCCCACTGGAGCGATGCACGCCCGCCGTGACAATCAAGGGCCCCCTGCCGCGGCCCCGGCCCGATGCCTCGCACCTGGTCTTCGGCGTCGCGACCTCGATGGAGCGTCTACTCGACTCCCTGGATGCCTTCGCGCATTGGGCGGGCGGTACAAATGCGCGGATCCTGGCTGTGGTGGACAGCGGCGGCTCAGCCAAGAAGGAGGCCCTGGCCCGGGCGGAGGCACTAGGTATCCGACTGATCATCCGGGAAAAGGAGGTTGAAGAACGCTTGGATCGGTGGTTCTACCTGGTGCGGTACCTGTACGAACTCCGGGACGACAAGACTCAGTGGACGGTCCTGATTGATGACGATACCTTCTTCCCTTCGATGGCGAAGCTCGTAGATCGACTAGCCACCTACGATCCGGCGCAGCCACACTACATCGGGAGCATGACGGAGGATCTATACCAGCTGTACAGTGGAGGTCTGATGGCGTACGGCGGCGCGGGGATCTTCCTGTCGCTGCCTTTGGTTAAACAGCTGCAGCCTTTCTTTGACGAGTGCTACGTCTTCAAGAGCGGAGGGGACCGCATGCTCGCGCAGTGTATCTATGCGCACACTAACACAAAGCTCACTTGGGAAAGGGGCCTCTTCCAGGTTGATCTCCGCGGGGATGCGTCTGGGTTCTACGAGGCGGGTCGCGAACAACCGCTTTCGGTGCACCACTGGAAATCCTGGTTCCAGGCGGATATGGTCGCTCTCAGCAAGGTGGCGGGTGTTGCTGGCGAGGAAGCATTGCTCCATAGGTGGCTGCTACCAGGTGACTGGTATCTGGTCAATGGCTTCTCGGTGATTCAGTATGCTACCATCTCGGATGATCCGTTGCCCATGGAGCAGACATGGGATGAGAGCAAGTACACAGGACCGGATCCGTTCACGTTTAGTCTAGGACCACTTCGGCGAAAGGACGAGAATAAGATTTCGTATCGCCTCAAGACTGCAGTATCAGAGCGCCAGCGGGTGCGACAGATTTACGTGCGAGAGGTAGAGCCCGAGAGGCTAGAGGTTTTGGAAGTGGTTTGGTCTGTGGCTTCTGACAATAATGCTCCATAGAGTCTTTTTTTCTTCTCCCTTTTTTTTTTTTTTTTAACTGCAAATTGACAAAATATGCATACCATGAATTCAACCTCAAGCGCGTAGAAAGTTCAGCGTGATCCTAGACTACGTACACTAGGGTCTTACACTAAGATCTTACTTACATTGCGTGAACGGTATCGCTGAGCATGCGGCGACTCGCCGATACAGTCATGCTCCGATTGTAGCTAGAAAGCCTGTGACTAGGCCCAAAAGGCTTAATTTGTGCCCCGGAATGGACCTCTTCCGGTGGAAAAGGTTTCGTTGCTACTTCGAAGAAAGCCTGCTTAACAGGGGACAACGGGCCTTCTAGCACGAGGCTCGGATCATGTCGGTTGAAAGCCACGCACTCAGCCTGTCTGCATGCATTATTGCTGCTGCTGCTGCTGCTGCTGCTGCTTTTACTCGTGCAGCACGGTGCGCGCTTCGTAGACCCAATCAGCGGGCCTGTCACATTCAGCTCGTCTCCATTCTGCCCCTCCCTTCACAGCAGGAAGACACTAAGCCGACAGTTGCCAGGCGGTTATCTGCCTGCTGCAGCGGTTGGGTCTCCGGTGGGTTTCAGGACTCGAGACTGGGTCCATCCAGCGATCGAGACTAGCGAGAAAGGAGCATATCGTGGCCTTCTCGGCCTGGCCTTGCCTGCCTTGGCGGGGCGTTCCGGAAGGTTGACAGTCGCCCAATCCTTGGTTCTGTTTGGATTTATCAATTCTGATGTGAGAAAGGACAAGACTCGTCATTGACGGATTGTTCTTGTTGATCGCATTTTCATAGAAGTTTACCTTGGGGGGAAAGTTGAAAGAGAAAAAGCAAGCTAGAAAGAAAAGAAACCCCTCAGACTATTTGATTTGAACCCCACCGGGTCGGAACAACTCGCCCTCCCCCTCTTTCCCCTTTGAGCATCCTTGTCTCTCTCTGTTCTCTCTCTCTCTCTCTCGCTCTCGCTCTCGCTCTCTCGCTCGCTCGCGCCATCTTCCTCTAACCATCTCCTCCTCCCGCTTCTCTCGAGTCACTTCTTCTTTCTTCCTCCCTCGCTATTGTTCTTGTTATCCTCTTCCCCCCCCCCTCGTTTGTGCCTGTCATCTGTGCTCCGTCTTGCTCTGCCGCTAGTACCTCACCATGTCCGATCTGCAAGGCCGCAAGATCTTCAAGGTCTTCAACCAGGACTTCATTGTCGATGAGCGCTACAATGTTACCAAGGAGCTAGGCCAGGGCGCATACGGTATTGTCTGGTATGTTGTTATGCTGTAGTGCAGTTTGTTGATATGAAGACGCAATGGGCTAATAATCGACAGTGCTGCTACCAACGTGCAGACTGGCGAAGGTGTCGCCATTAAGAAAGTCACCAATGTCTTTAGCAAGAAGATCTTGGCCAAGCGCGCTCTGAGAGAAATCAAGCTGCTTCAGCACTTCAGAGGCCACCGCAACGTAAGTTCGCATATGCTATGCATCTTAGTCGCCGTGCAGTCGCTGACCTGAGCTTGCTTGTTGCAGATCACTTGCTTGTACGATATGGATATTCCGCGCCCGGACAACTTCAACGAGACCTACCTGTATGAAGGTGAGCATTTCTACCCTAGGTTTCCACCTGGATCGTCGCTCATCCGATTGAACTCTCATAGAATTGATGGAGTGCGATTTGGCCGCCATTATCCGCTCCGGACAGCCCCTCACCGATGCCCACTTCCAATCCTTCATCTACCAGATTCTCTGCGGTCTCAAGTACATTCACTCGGCCAATGTGCTGCACCGTGATCTGAAACCCGGTAATTTGCTGGTCAATGCCGATTGCGAGCTGAAAATCTGTGATTTTGGTCTGGCCCGAGGCTTCTCGATCGACCCGGAGGAAAATGCAGGATACATGACGGAATACGTCGCCACGCGCTGGTATCGCGCCCCGGAGATCATGCTGAGCTTCCAGAGCTACACTAAAGCTAGTAAGTTTCCCCTATTTTTGGCATACCTCGCGAGGTGCTGATACGATGGCGTAGTTGATGTCTGGTCCGTCGGCTGTATCTTAGCCGAGCTGCTTGGAGGCCGTCCGTTCTTCAAGGGTCGCGACTATGTTGATCAGCTTAACCAAATTCTGCACTACCTCGGTACTCCCAATGAGGAGACCCTGAGCCGTATTGGATCCCCCCGGGCCCAGGAGTATGTGCGCAACCTCCCCTTCATGCCCAAGATTCCCTTCCAGCGCTTGTTCCCCAACGCCAACCCGGATGCCCTCGACCTGCTGGACCGCATGCTTGCTTTCGATCCCACGTCGCGTATCTCGGTTGAGGAGGCGCTGGAGCACCCGTACCTGCACATCTGGCACGATGCTTCGGACGAGCCCACGTGCCCCACCACCTTTGACTTCCACTTCGAGGTGGTCGACGACGTGGGTGAGATGCGTCACATGATCTACGACGAGGTTGTGCGCTTCCGCGCCACCGTCCGACAGCAGTCGCAGGCGCAGGCCGCCGCGGCGCAACAACAGCAGGCTGCGCAGCAGACAAACGTGCCCATCCCCGAAAACCAACAGGGCGGATGGAAGCAGGAGGAGCCCAAGCCCCAGGAAGCGCTCGCCGCGGGCGGTGGCCACCAGAACGATCTGGAATCGTCTCTGCAGCGTGGTATGGATGTGCAATAAGTGTGTGCACTTGCTGCCTGCGCTGAGCTGCCGGTATCCTTCATGACCCATCAATGACTGTGCAACACGAAGGAATGGCCAACCGAAGATGGGAAGAAGAGTGCAGAGATCTAGTACGGGGCACGGCTTGCTCCCCACGTAATATATGTCGATTCGACCCCCTCACAACCAAATCCATCGACTTCTCCCCCCTTTGTCGTTCTGGGAATCGCGGGCGTTCCTGGGACTATCATCTCCCCGATCTATGCTATGTCTATTACCTACAACATATGAAACCTTCCGGTTTCATGTCAAGCTCTATTCTCAAATGCAAATATCTTATGAAACACTGATGGCTGAATCCTTCAGGGCGGACCTTTCCTCTTGAGAGGTCTTTTCGCGTTCTTGGTGGTCTGGTCAATAAGAGTTCTAATCAGGCGACTCGGTCACCCCTAGCTAATGACACTGGCATATCTCGAGAGCGTATACCCGGGGAAAGCATTAAACAATACTACACTGTAGAAAGGAACTTTGTCACATTCATGGAGACTTCATCATTCATAATACTATTGATAACCCACTGTACTATACACATTGGCCCTCCGGAAAACATATGCAGAAAGCTAAACCAAGCCGAGCACTCAACCATCAACCAACCATCCATCCCCTCATCTTCTTACCCACCCGGAGAAAAAGAGCGGAAGTGGAAGGAGAAAGGCACGACCAAAGACAAACCGACCGATCGACCGACCAGATAGCCAGAATGCAACCTATGTAGGTGACTAGATAGATACATGCAGAAATATAAGAAGAGATAAGCTAGATGGATGCAATGAATATACAACGGTAAATGGTCGGTTCCTAGTGATGACGAAAAAGAAAAGGATACCTCGCATCACTAGAAGAAACCCTAACTTCATATTTATAGGTTTTCTTCAGTAATAATACCCGCGCCACCAAACAGCCATACAAGCGGCGACAACCAGATCCAACATCTTGATGCCTTCGTCCTCGATGATCAACTTGCCGAGCTTGGCGGATTTGCCGCGCATGCCGCCGCCGGCGCGTTCGCGGGCGAGGGAGAAATCCAGCCGTTCGTCTTCGCTGGCGCGCCGGCGGAGGAGGGAGGATTCATTCTCCTTTTCGTGGGGGTCATCGAGATCGCCGCCGGGCTCGCTGCCTGTGCTGCTGCTGGTGGAGGGGTGTCGGGCGTGCTGTCGGTGCGGACGGTCTCCGCTGCCGCCGCTGGTTCCGACGCTTGAGGTGCTGGCGCCGGAGCGGGCACGAGGGCGGGTGTAGGTGTTTGGGTTGAGGAATTGCGCGAGGGAGTTGCGTTTGGAGGTGGTGGAGGTGGCGGAGGTCGGGGTTTGCGGGGAGGTGAGGTAGCTGGGTTCGCCGGGGGGTGTGAATTGTTGGGGGTTGGCCAGGTCGCGGAATGGGGTCGTTTGGCTGAGGGCGAAGGGGGAGACGTGCGAATGGCCCGGTGCTTGGTGGAGGTGTCCGGCTTGGAACGGCGTGTTGAAGCGGATTTCAGCAACAGTTATGGCGGGCGATTCGGGGTGCTGGGCCGCTGATGCAGAGGCGGGGAAAGGGTGATGGTGGCTGTCGTTGCTTCTGCTGTGGGTGTGGTGAGGCACCCCAGGCCCGGGGATCATATGCTTGCATTTCAGGCTACGGCCGTTGACGCTGGTGGAGAAAGTGCAGATTCCGTTCCAGGGAGATGTGAAGGTGTAGTAGCCGCTCTTGAGCTTGGACATACCAGGAGGTAGGGGCTTGGATGGGCTGCCGCTGGCACCATGATCGAGCGTCGAGCGGGCCAAGTCCAAGGAGCCCCCTCGGGGCTCGTCTTGGATATATGGCCGGGAGACGCAGAGCTTGCGGCGAAAACGCCGAGGTTGCGATGGGCTGTTCGCGGCAGACGTTGGATTCGGGCTCGGGGTAGGGTCCAGGAAGCCAGGCGGAATAGAAGCAGGAAGCTTGAACGATGCCAGTGACGGTGGTCGCCCATCTGTTTTGGGGAGGTTCAAGCCCAGACTAGCGAGGGAGAAAGGCTCATCCTGCGCGAGGAATCGATTGTAGCCTGGAGTGGAAATCTCAATGTCGAATGCGCTACCGTCCAAGCCTGGGGTCGAAATTGTTGCGACATTCCATTGACTGCCATGTGTTGGATCGCGCCGGATGAGAGTGATGTGAAATCCGGGGGCCTCGCGGGTCTGGCGCTCCTGCGGTCTTCGGTTCGGAGACTGGCCTGGGCTCCGTGCAGGCGATCCCTGATAAGAGCGCGACGGACTCCCATGGGCTGAGTGTGGTCGAATTTGAGGTCGAATTTGAGGCCGCCTAGTGTCTAAGCTATTGCGACTGGATGATAGAGCCTCGTATTTGCCCTTCCAGCTTTCCTGCCCGCGGGATATGTAGCCCGACAATGCCGCGCTCCACCGGTTGGATCTCTTGGCTTGACCAGCGTCACTAGTTGCAGGTTCTTCCTGCGGGACTGCAGGAAGGTGCCTATGTGGGCGCGCATTCTCCACATTCATACTATCTCCCGTAACGAGCTGCAGACCGGTGTCGCGATCGTCCAATGACAGAATGTGCGGAGATGTAATCGGGGAGGAATCACCCGGTAACGTTCCTGGGAAGCTAGGACGGAAAGGCAGATAGGGGCGTTGCAGAGTATCCGGATTCGGGGTTGGAGATTGGGCTTCCTGCGAATTCCACGACGTCGGGAGCGGCCGAGCTGGAAGCGGAGGAGATGCGACATTGGCTTCTGCGTTGGTCGCAGCAGGCGCATTCGGAGCGCCTGGTACAGGCTTGCGCCTGACGTTATTCAACCGCGCCAGATGCGGGTCTGCAAGAAGAGGCGGTTGCGCTTCGCCCCCAAGGACTTCTTTGCGCAGTTTGGCCTCCTCTTCGCGCTCTTGCTCATATTCCTGAAGAAGGGCCTCGTCTTCGGGTGTTGCGACGTGCAAATAATAGAGGGAGGCATTGATAGCCTCCGCGGATACGCTCGATTTGGTCGGGGGTTTCAAGGGAGTGAGAAAGACATCTGGGATTGTCGCAACACACACAAAGCAGTCAGCAATCAGTTGTCACGGTCAAAGAGAAGCAAAATTAAGGAGGGGTGGCTGGTAGCACGACTAGCCTCCACGGCAATCCACTAATCGTGCGGGGTATTTTCCGGCGACATGCAGTACACACCTCTACTGCCGGGTACGCGCACGATGTACAGGACTAAAGGGTCCAACTTTTTCTGCGCGGGGTTGCGGGGGTAAGCCGGAGGATTGGAGGCGATGGCTGTGATGGAGGATAACGAGCGGGCCTCAACGGGGCCTCGAGGCAGCCCTGAAACAGCGTCCCCCTCCCCCGCAGCGTCAACCTTCGGCATGGGACGTGGAGGGGAAGTCCTGGTCTGGATAGACTATGCCAGCAATGCGCTCGGAAGTCAAAGAAGGGGGAGACCTAAAGGCTCAAGTGGAGGGCCCGAAAAAGGCGAACGACGAGAACGAGAAAGAAAGAGAGAGGCTGGCAGACAAATAAACACGAGGCGCGGAGAAGCCGGAGAAAGCGCCAAGAGAAGTGTCGATCGTCATCGGGCAGCCATACGGGACGGGATGAGGACTCAGGATAAAGAGAGATTCCTGAGTTGAAAGGATGAAGATCAGTCGGAGAGGGGGAGAGAGAATGTTGGGGTTACACCAAACAGAAGTGAAAGAAGGGAAGTTGAAGCAGAGACAATCTTGAAGAGTGAGAGAGAGAGAGAGCGAGCGAGCTTGGACCCGGTGGTTGGTTGCCTGGCAGCCCCAATCCATTTCTACGCCTCTCTTGTCTCTCTCTCTCTCTTCTCGCCACTTTCTCAACAGGCAACAATACAATAAACGACATTATGACAATAACCATCCCGTGAAGATGATGGTAGATGGGTGATTGGTATCTCGCTAACGATATATCTCCACAAGAAAAAGAAAAAAAAAAGGAAAAGAAAACAATCCCTAAGCTACAGTCCTCCAGTTCCGGATCCCATTAATCATTCCCCATTTGTCCATCCAGCCATTCTAGGTACGACGAAATTGGTCGCACCATAAGAATGCCGAGGGAATAACAGAAAGAAAAGAAAAGAAAAGAGAAAGAGAGGGGGACAAAAGGAAATGAAAAAGTTAAAGAAAGACAAGTCACTGTATAAACGCCCAATGCTCCTTCCGAGTGTATAATGCCCATGATCCTAGACCATAATAGAATTCAAGTCAGTCTTAGACGACCGTCTCCGATCGCTCGCCTGTCGCAATGATCGGCACATTGAGCCCACGCTCAGGGCTTTGCAACACAAGCTGCTCGTGACGCCGCGCGCGCAAGAAGTCGCTGATGGCCCGAATCAGGATAAACCACCCAACAATCATCAACACATAGGAGATCCATTCGCTTGTTGTAATGCCAGACATACCCCCACTGCCGCCTTCACCACCCGTGCTGCCGTCGACGTTGTTGGGGTCGAAGCTGTGGCTGTTGGGATCTGGAGGCGTGACATATTCCGCCCCGCCCTCGTCCGACCCTTTCGACTCATTGCCGCCTTTCATGTAAAAACCATATTGCACCAGCGTCAGACCGAGACCCGCCCGGCTACCATTCTTGGCCGCGTGTGTGGTGTGGAGGAGATACGTTAGGAGGAAGCCGACCAGTTGGAACGACATGGAGATCATGGCATTCCAGACGAACGAGAAGATCGAGCCAACCGGCAGCCCGTCCACGAAAACTTCGTCCGAAGAAATGCCAGGCGCCAGAATTGTCGTCTCCCAGTAAGGAGGGGTGGCGTCCGCCGCCGCTTCTTCGTAAGACTAATCATGAATGATCAGCATTTGATCCTCATATCAGCCCAGCAGGAGGATTACAAATCACATACCGGTGGTAAATCTTCGTTCTTCTCCCCACGCTCGGGCTTCGCTGCCAGGTTGGCAAACACACCATCGTTCGCCGAAGTGACCACCCGACTGGCTCCAGAGCTGGGGGCGCTGAAGGATGGCAAGATAGTAGGTCGTCGCTGGATGCCTCCGCTGGTGCGAGTCTCTCCCGAGGACGCCTCAAATCCGCCGCCGCCCGCTCCTCCAGAGGAAGATGCCGCTGCGCCGTTCGCTGCTGCCGCACTGCTGCGGTTGTCCGCCGACGTCCATGGTTCCGGCTGAGCCCGCATTAGCCGCTGACGGTCGTCAGGTTCGTCGTCGGGCTCTGAATCGCTGCCATCCCCAAACGCATCGGCTAAGGTCTGATCGGCGTCGTGTCGGCGGGGGTCATCGTTCGGCAGAAGGCGTCGAGAAGAGAAAGAAGAGGAACGAGAACGAAAGGAAGGAGGAGGGGAGTTGGGAGTGGGACTAGTTCGGAGAGGAATGGACGATTGAGATTGAAGGTGGTCGTCTTCATCATGGGCGTTGACCTGCATTTGTAACTCATGGCGTTAGTTCATCTAATCTCGTGCCAAGAGCAAAACTACCCAACAGAGAGGACAAGACCACTGCCACTACTGACAGGTGCATCTCAGGAACGAAGTGTAGTATTTCATACCCGTTGATAACGCTGCGAGCTCATGGCGAGCGGAGCAACCGGATCGGAGGGGAAAAGAAGGAATCGGGCACAGTTAAGACAAGCACCCCAGGCAAGAGAAAGAGATCGACAAACAAGACAGGATGAAGCGAAGAAGGGAGCCCAAAAGGGGGAAGGGAAAGGGAAGTTGGACGGTGAGGAGGTGGAATGGAAGGAGATGATCGGGGATGACGAGAAGAGCGTGAGGCACTCAGGCACCGAGGGGTGTGTGGCGCAAGGCTGTGGGGGCCTTAGGCAGAAAGCCAATGAATTAGCTCCGACTCATGTCAGTCAGCCGAGTAACTTACACAGATGTCGTATCTATCAACACCGTGACTATGCAAGTGACTCTGGATGAAGCAGTTTATGGCTGTATATATTGATTATGATAGTTACTGTCCAGGCTAAGTGAATGTGAACGGATGGTCAACATGTTCTGCAGCACTGTCGCTGAAGGTATACCCCAGAGTATGCATCTATGGGCATATGCAGATCAGATGTATGTTACAACAGATTATGGCACCAAACCCACTTCCATTTGTCTAATGGTCTATTGATGCGGGCCTTACTTCTTTCACAAAAAGACCCTATTATTCCTATTCATCCATCCTATCGTTATACTCGAGTACAACCCTCGACCATCCAATAACCCTTCCATATTCGGCATAGATTATCCTAGCAGCTATCCTCAAAAACGAGCATATAAATACCCCCAAAAGCGCAAGAACTACATACAACGCCAATATCAGCCCATAAAAATAATCAGAAGAATGAACGAAACCCACATAAGAACCATCCAACTCCGCCATTCCACGGCCCCCAACCCCCGCCCATAGTTACAATAGGACGTAGCTTACTAATATCTGACTAACCACAAAAGCACATGCAGCTGCAGCCCGCCCCAGGAAACAAAAGTGCATATCGCAATCCAGCACCAGAACAGAACCTCATCCAGAATTCCGCTTCATAACGACACGGCATTATAACCCATCATCATCTCAACACAACACCAAACTCAAACAACCTTTTAAACTCCCATCAGAAAAACCAAAACCAATCCCTTCCAACCCCCTAACCTCAGGTCCCAGAAACAATGGCCAAACCAGTACGTCAACCCTTCACCACCACCACAACCACCACCACCACTACCACCCGCAATCCAACTTAACCCCAATCCCAAGCCTCCCTAAACCCAACCCAACTCAACCTTCAATAACTGACACCTCAAAGACCCCATCAACAACAACCCGCCTGACCCACCTCCTAAAACACTGGCCAACCGACAAAGTCCGCCCGGCCTCGGTCTCCGTGCAAACCTACCTGCAATCGCGCCTGCACCCGCAGCAACCACAAAACGGCAAGAAAGCCGCCTCGTCGCAACAACAACAACAACCAGCAGCAGCAGCAGCAGCAGCAGCGGGACTTTCGCAGGCCTCGCTCAATGCACTCACCTCTCTTCTCGAGGACCGATACGCGCGCCGGTACCCCCTCCCGCCCAGTCTGCGTCACCCGGCTAGTAACCCCCAGCATTATGAGAATGTGATCCGGGAGTTTGATGAGGCGCCGGATCGAGATTGGTTTGGGAGGTTGCGGAAGAGGGTTGCGGGGATGTTGCGGTTGAAGTAAGTAAGTAAGTAAGTGGGTGGGGATGGCGTTGAGGTGGTTTGTGTGCGGTTTGTGTATGATTGTGAGGACCAGCAGGTGGTGGTGGTGGGTTGGAGGAGACTCTATTCTTGCTAAGTTGCAGGCTTGTATAACATGGGAAAATTGATATTGGTCCTTATAGAATGTGGTGGGATTGAGTTCGATTTTGGCTGGATGGATCCAGGAGTCAATCGGAGGAGCTCCAAGGCACACCAAAGACATGTACTTTTATGGCAAAAACTTGTATATATACCTTAATGATGCGCGGCAATCCAAAGTGATTTTGTTCTTTTTTATCGAGTTTGAACTACACGACTTCCATCCATATCATCTATGTACAATCCATATCCTCCGACCCGAACCTGTCAGGTTAAATCATAACCACTATACAACAACCATAAGTATTATATCCGGCCTGCCCATTCCGGCTGCAAAAGAAACACAAGATACCCAAAGAGTCGGAATCAAAGCATAGGCTTCACATCGTCGGCGACCTTGAAAGGCGCCTCCGTCTTACTGCGCACCTCCTCCACGGTGACTCCATCCGCCAGCTCAACCAGCGTCAACCCATCGGTGAAGTCGACGTCAAACACGCACAGCTCCGTGATGATCCGACTGACACAAGTCTTACCAGTCAAGGGGAATTCGCACTGCTTGACGATCTTAGGGTTGCCCTTCTTGTCGGTGTGCTCCATAGTCACGACCACCTTGGTCTCGGAAGGGTTGGAAACCAGATCCATTGCCCCGCCGAAGCCCTTGATCTTACCAGGAAGCATCCCTGAAAGCCAAATAGTTAGCCGCATTCTCAACTCAACGGAACTATGAAATCACTCACAGTTGGCCAAGTCACCGCGCGCGCTGACTTGCATCGCGCCCAGGATCGTCAAGTCGATCCGACCCGACCGGATCATGCCGAAAGACTCGTCGCTACCAAAGCAGGCCGCACCAGGTAACAGCGTCACAGTTTCCTTACCAGCATTGATCAAGTCCGGGTCCTCGTGTCCCTTCTTAGGGTAAGGGCCCAGACCCAGAATGCCGTTCTCGGACTGCAGCATGACCTCGACCGAGGGATCCACGAAGTTCGGCGCCAGCATCGGCATGCCTATCCCCAGGTTCGCATACATGCCGTTCTTGAACTCCTTGGCCGCACGGCGGACGATGCGCTCGCGCTTCGCGGCCGTCTCACCCTTACCCAGCGCGGCCGCCTCCTCGGCGCCGTCCTCCTTGGCGAAAGTGAACTTCTCGATGTTCTTGGGCGTGGTACTCTGGACCACGCGCTTGACATAGATCCCGGGGAGATGGATGGCAGCCGGCTCGAGCTCGCCGACCTCGACGATGTGCTCCGCTTCCACGATCGTCGTCTTGGCGTTGCGACCCATGGCGCCGTTGAAGTTCGCGGCGGCGTAGCGGAACTGACAGTTGCCCAGCTTATCGGCCTTCCACGCCTTGACGAAGGCGTAGTCGCCCTTGATCGCCTCCTCCATCACGTAGCTCTTCTTGTCGAAGACCTTGACGTCCCGCGGGTGGCTGTAGAGAGCCACGGTCCCGTCGGCGTTGTGCTTCAGGGGGAGCTCGCCCGTCTGGACGACCGTGCCGCAGGCCGCGGGGGTATAGAACGCTGGAATACCTGCTCCACCGGCGCGGCACCGCTCGGCCAGGGTACCTTGCGGTGTCAATTCCAGCTCAATCTCGCCCGTCAGGTACATGCGCTCGAAGGTCTTGTTTTCCCCCACGTAACTGGCAATCATCTTCTTGATCTGCTTGGATTGAAGGAGGAGACCCAGCCCCGAGCCGTCCACGCCGGCATTATTGCTAACGACGGTCAGGCCGTTGATGGCCGAATTGGCGCGTACCGCGTTGATCAGAGTGTCCGGTACACCACAGAGACCAAACCCACCAGCCAGCACCGTCGAGTTGGACTTTAGATCTTTAATAGCGAGATCGGCTGAAGATACGACCTTATTGATCTCCGGTCTGCGAACACTACTCGAGAATGCACGAGCAAGGAATCGTTGGTGCTAGATGACAACCAATCCAGTCAGTACGTGGGAGGTAGTAAGGCGATTGAAGTTGGGAGCCTACCTTGCTGGGATCAGTAGCAAGTCGTCGCGCGAAGCGCAGGCCCGTCGCCACCTGGGAAGGCATAATGGCCGTGTGAGGAGTACAGAAAGCGGGGATTGCCGTGCGGGGAAGCGCGCTTGCAGGAGTTGATCAGATATCCCAACTCACGTCACTTGTTGAGGCGCTAGAAGAGGTAGTGAGCCAAGCGAAGCTTTGGAAGGAAGCAGCACATGCGAAGAGTAAGGGAGGTAAAGAAGAGGAGAAGCTCGGCTTAATATACTGGGTGAGAAGGGCAGCGAACGGTTGCAGGCGGGGAGATGCGGAAAGACAGCCGCTGCCGCCGTTTCCCCGGATTGATTGGCTTCCCCCCCGCACTCATTCCGCACTGTCAGTTGGGCGAAGTCTGGCTGGCCCTCTCTCTCAGATGCCCGCCTACCTTCCAGTCAATCAATAGAATTCTGGTGCCAGCAGTTCTTTTTGGAGTCCCTCAGCCTAAAACTCTCTGTCTACTCTAAGTCTCTCTTCTACAGGATCAATTGATTAAAAAGTCCTGCGACGATCGCTGATCCCCAGGTCGGAATCGGATCCGATTCCGATCCGCGGCCCGCATCGGATCGGCAACCTGACTAAGCAGGAAGGAAGTCTTTGAGTCTTCAGTCATATCGTCACGCTGCGCTGAACTGCACCGCACTAACTATTTACATAAAATCATACAGTACATAAGAATCCGCCAGATGCATGTGCAGAGGATATCGTACTGAGCACAAAACAAACACGCAAGGTGTATCAAGGATAGCAATGTCAAATCAGGAGTGCCGTGCAGAACCACTGCTATTGTAGACATTGCAGCAGTTGGAAACCCTCGTCCACCGGTGAAAACCATCTTTCTAGGCCTGGCAAGACAGTCTCCTCTTTTCACTAGGTACTGTACAGCCCAGTTCATATCAACAAGGTGGGCTCGTTACTCGAATGCGCCATAGCCCACCATATCATCCAGGCCCTTGCGCTTTAGGGGGTTAGGCGTTGGCTGTCGCGCTAGTGCTGGGTCCCCGGAGTCTACCACGCCACGTCACGTAAGTCAGGATGAGTGCTGTTATCCGCGTCGATGGGGTCCCTCTCCTCCTTCATGGGGTAGTCGGCGCCCGTACCTGATATGCTTTGGTCGGCCCAAATCGTATCGTATGACGGCGGGTTCATATCCACATCCTCGGCTGATGGCGCGGTGTGTGTGACTTCTTCCATGGCAGGAAACCCATTCTCAGGTGCCATTTCCAGCAGTTCTCGGCGCACGGGGTTGACCAAATCATGCTTCATCCGATCGTTAACATAGACGAGGAAGTATGGCGTGGGGGGATTGAGCTGTCCCTGCTCGCGGAAGATTTCATCCACATTGTGCACTTCAGTCACATCCTGGTCGTTGTATTTCCGCCACACATTGCGATCGAAGTCGAAGATGTAGATATAGTAGTGACCAAACTCAACAGAGCCCTGGTGAATGAACACAGCATACAGCCGATATGCCTCATCTTTGTGTTCAATGAATTGTTCGGCTATCATGGCCTGAGTCTTTCTGATTTCGTCTTGCACAGCTGGGTGGAAAGTCAGAGATACCATAGCAACAAGCGAACTGAGGAGGCACTCACATGTCAGCTCGGCGCGCGCTAGTTGAGAGAGCCGATCTAACTTTGCGCGGAGCTTCTCGGTATCAACATCTATGGTGGTCTCGCTGGAATCTGGAACTTTTGCAGAATCTGCATCTTGACCGGCCTCTACAGGCAGCTCCCCATCATCAGCAAAATCTGTGTCTTCTGCGATACTCTCGATATCCGCAAGAATTCTGCTGGCCTCATTGAACAACGCCGCAGTGTCGACCTTGTCATCTTCCTATGCAAGTGTTCAGTATGTAGTTATGGCTGAAGGGAGAAGTGCTGATAAACGTACTGTACCGTGTAGCAATTCTGACTGCCGAGCTTCGAGGCTCTTCAAGGTGGCTTTCCACTCCCAACTCTGCTGCCGTTTACCCATAAGCTCAGGCGACTTGGTATCCATGTAGCGATCGAAATATATGGTTTCCTCCAATCCAAGATGATGGGTTGACTTGAATGATCGTTTTGTAGTGTGGTCGAACTGGACACGTTGAACCTGGATCTGGAGCACTGGTGGGAGCTTGCTGATGGTACCAAATCGTTCGGCGATGGTGTTGTCCACATTGACTTTCTGAACATCGAATGCTCCGTCAAGCGCCGCGTAGATGTTGCGTGGACCCGATGCCACATCGACCTTAATGTCGCACCACCATTCTTCCATTGGCCGGACGCCCTGCTCTGACCTGAGATAATATGTGGTTTTTCCATAGAATAGGCTATAGTGAAGAGCTGTTAGTGAGGCGAACTTTAATATGCACTATCTCAACTTACTCTTTCACCTGATCGATCTGTTCACCATCAGCAGAATAGGCAATGGGCCGGATCGCACATTGGCTCTGGAAAAGCACATTATTGATGACTTCCGTTACATCCTGCTGGGCGCCTATTTCTAATTCCTCTTGAAGTAGTCTCTGGGGGTCGATAACAGGGGCGGGCCGTGGGGGTACTGGTGGCGGTTGACTAGCTACCACGGGCCGTTCTGCAGAAGCAGGATTGCTGGAAGGCTCCGGGGTCACTTTCTGCGCATCCTCCATTGTGGAGTCAAGTGGAGGTTCGTTTTCCTTGTCGTCATTATGAGGTTGTTGGGCCTTGTCAGTAGTCGTTCTTTGTTGAGCTGCTTCCATATCACTGATCACTGTGTTATGGGACTTCTCTTCCGGGGTGGGCTGTGGAGGCCCAAGGGGGCCCAGGATGGGCATTCCCTCGAGCTCTCCCAGGGCGGCTGTGGGCCTGTAAGTCGAGATGGTTGAACGACGCCGAATGGCTTCTTCATTCGAAGTACCAATCAAAGTCAGCCGCGCGAGCTCCTGACTTGGTGTGACATAGGGAAACGGAGATGTGATCATTTCGGAAAACAAAGTCCGCAACTCTTTCACGACTGTGTCATGAGGGGTAAGTTTCTGTTCCCAAAGTGCAAATCATGGAGAACACTTACATTGTTGAGAGCGCTCGACCTCCTTCCGTGTGACTTTGCGGGATCCTACTTTTTTCCGACTCAGGTTCTCATCGCTCAATTCCATACTGTATTCCTCAAAGTGCAGGATCATGTCGCGATACCCCTGGACAGAGAAATAGAACTGCAACAGGCTATTCAGATAGCAGGTATTGCCGATGTTCTGCAATCCAACCGGCCATTCTGATAGGTTGCGATCAGAACCAGTCCCCATTCCCGTGGCTTTGTTGGAAAGAAAGCTGCTGTTCTTATGCTTTCCAATGATCTGCAAGGCCTGGTTGTATGTTTCGATCTTGCTCGGGTCCTCCACGACACAGCACGTATAGGCTGCTTCGATCAAATCGTCGTCCACGGTGCGATTATCTATGCGCAAGAGACGATATGCATCACCAATGTCCATCTCACCCGCCGTCATCTCCCCAGTCTTGAGAAAGTGTTTCAAGGCATCGGAATTCCGCGCCTGGGCAATGAGCTCCAGAGCTCGCCGCGCAAGATCTCTGTTGGACGGAGCATCCTCTACCTACATCACATAGCATTAGCCTGTGGGAATCTCAAGTGAGTACCGATGGATACGAACCTTGGCAGTGAACAAGGAAATTATGAAGTCGTCGGCAGTTTCGCTGGTGACACCTAAGTAGTCCTGAGCCTGTTCGACATTCGTCACGCCTACCATAGAAGTCAGCTGCGGTAAAAGAGCGCCTAAACCACGCTAGTGATATCTTACTGTCGTCAGCCACTGATTTGATGCGTTCACTATGTCTGCTTTCCCCTATTATACGCATCTGTCTGCGAGACTCTGCTTCCTGGGCTGTGGTGGTGGAGTTAAGGTAGGCATTGAATGTTCCGATGATACTATCTTCGGTGAGCCGAGGGTTCACATGGGCAAGACCGAAGTATTTATAAGCATCGACAACGTCCTCCTCGGTGAATCTGCCTTCGGCATATGCTCTCGTGACCGCTTGTTCAATGACAGCAGCATCATCACCGTTCCTGAGCTGCCCGATTTCTTTGAGACATTTCAGATACAAAGGCGACCGCGCTGGGTCGATTGCGACTTGTCGGTTGAAAGCTTCGACGATCGCAACGGACGACATATCGTCGACTGTGCCCAAGTCATCATAGTATCTATGATTTCGTCAGCAGGCGCTAGCGAGAAAGTTTAGACACTAACGCACGGTGCAGGAGCCAGTTGGAATTCGTTCGACCGTGCGGCGTTCGGGTCTGGCATGCTGGTCAGTCGGAAAACCACCTCAGAGACGCATCTATCACTTACAGTCAGCCGCATCCAAGGCACGAAGCAAGTCACATGGTGCTGGATCGCCTTGGTATTCCGCTTGATGACCCTTCTTTTCCAGCACAGGTCGTTGCTCTTTTAGTATGGCAATCTCTTGTAATACATCGTCCAGGAAGATCTTGAGTTGGTCCCGGTAAGGATGCTCTGTCCATGGACTGGTCCGTGGGGGTTCCCAGAATCCTTCATTCTATACGACAATCAGACATGGCGAAAAAGTGAGGCCAG
The DNA here is from genome assembly GCF_003184865.1 of Aspergillus homomorphus CBS 101889. Lineage (NCBI taxonomy): Eukaryota > Fungi > Ascomycota > Eurotiomycetes > Eurotiales > Aspergillaceae > Aspergillus > Aspergillus homomorphus. Next base: position 6,088 of record NW_020291939.1, on the reverse strand, counting down.
ATGCAATATACGAACCTTAATTGAAAACCCTAGGAATTCTAGCAGATCTTTGCAAGGCACTCCGTCAAGCCCGAAGCAAGTTATAAACCTCTTGTTGCTGGCCGCAATCGACTTGCTCTTGTCCGCCGCACTAAGCGAGTTATGGAGGTACGCGCCGAGAGTATCGAGAACGCTGATCGGCTGTGGCATGGCCAACCCCTCCAGACGCTCGCGCTCCACTGCAAAGACCTCTTCTGCTCGCTGCTGGATAACTTGAGGGTCCGTCAGAAGCTGCACCCATTCATGTGACAGTACCGGGGACGTAAGCCGGACTGACACCACGGTAGAACACGTGAGGTAAGAGCATTCGAACTCATACGTCTCAACATCCTGGCCCTTTGGTGTGGTATCCCGCTCTTCCGTTTTGTAGACTAGATGATGCAAGTGATTTGGTGAGTTCTGACTATGTTGACCAAGTCTAGGCACGGCGCGCACAACGAGTTGCAGATGGTAACGGCATTTGCGGCAAACAGCTGATACTTTCGGAGGATTGGCGCTGCTCCTCCTCTCCGGCTCTGGCACAAGGGTCTGCTTCGGTTTCGTCACATAGTCATGAGCGCATGCTGAAGGCGATATGTACTCTGGCGGTCCGATGTAATATTCGGGGAAGACGGGCGGGACTTGTGAGAGGAGGTTACGGCCTGAAGCTGGGGGTTGGACAGGATCGTAATCGCAAAGAGCTCGTACGAAACTGGGAGCAGTCCTGCCTGAACAACGGAGTATTAGCCACCTATATGCCTCGGAGCCTTGGCTTTTTCGAGTGGTGAACTGAGTACGTACCCGGCCTCTGCGTGGATGACATGAGTACGCTCTCGATGAGCTTACAGCAGCCCGAGGAGTTATATCAGGCAATGACAAAGCTCTAGGAGAAGATCTCCCATACAATGCGTTACAGAAGACAGATATTAGGAACTCTGGAGAGGCATGGGCCACTGGAACGGCTAGAAGTATGGGTTCGTTCCAAGAGGGTGCGAGGTACGAAGCAGATAGTAGTAGCAACGGCGGGGAAAGATGAGCGGGCCCGCACACGGCCTGGCGGCAAGCTCGATGGGTGTTTCGTTTGTCCCCCCAAGGCACAACAAGAGACCCGGAATACTGAGAGATATATGTTATGTTAAGCAATAAAGGGGTATTTGGAAGTGTCAGCCGCGCCGAACGAGAGAGCGACCGATAATCGGTGAGGAAATGATTTATAAATGTCCTCAATAAGAAGCTCCTCAAGGAAGCCCGGCGGAAGGCGGTGTCGCATGGCAGAAACTCTGACGTCTCCAAATTCATCCACGCCCGTCCGGACGGACGACACTTGCGAGCCAGGCACAGCCCATCACACACCACCTCATATCCCACCGCCACCATGGCCCCTCACTCCGACGACCACGATTACCACCCCAAGGATGCGATCAGGGCATCCTTGAGTACCACCATGCTCACTGGTGGAGTGGGTCTCTTCGCTTCTGCTGTTCAGAATACCTTGACTAGAAAGAACGTCGGACCCTGGGGTGTGTTCACGAGGACTGGCGGCACAATCGGTGTTTTCGGTACGAACATATCCTCCCAATCGATTATCGACGTATACTTCGAGACAATTGCCGTTTGCTGACGATGAATGTCCAGCCGCCATGGGAGGCACCTATGAGTTCGTGAAGACCGCTTCCGCCAACCTTCGTCAAAAGGAAGACCACTACAACGTTGCCCTGGGAGGTTTCTTCTCCGGTGCTGTTCTGGGACTTAAGTGTATGCTCCTGATGTCCACATGTCTCCATTGACCCTCAATGGGGTAAGCTAACGAGTCATCTAGTCCGCACCTTCCCCGCCGTCCTGGGCTACGGTGTCGGCCTCGCCGTCACCCTCGGCGCTTTCGAATACACCGGTGGATCGTTCTTCGGCCAGAGGCGGGACCCCAATGTCGACGAGTTCGAGCGTCGGGAGAAGATCAGAACGGCATACCGAACCTCCGGGGAGGAGACCTTGGCTCAGCTGGGTGAAGGGCGCGGTAAGTTCAATTGACGAACAGCATCGGACCCAGCGGAGAGCAGGCAGAGCTAATCCATAACTACAGGTATCAAAGGCCCTGGATATGCCGAGAGACGGCGGGACAGAATCAAGGAGGCATACGGTATCGAGATTCCCACATCCTCCGCTCCTGCATCATAGAAACGGTTTCGTTGAACATTTCCCGCGCAGTCTTTCCATTCCCGGTTCTTTTGTTGTGTAAAATTATTGCGTTACCCAGATGCCGTTCAGCTAGCAGATTTGGCACATCCACCAATGCACCTTTTTCCTATCCGTCTTGGTCTTTGCCTGAAGGAGATACCTCGGCATAAGCAAGCGATCGATCCGATCTACCATACGTATGAGACTTACAGTGAAGACACGAAATCCTTAGCCATTGAGCAAGCGAGGTGCATGGTGCTCTCATAGTCATGGATCCCCGCTGCAAGCGCTAGAGATTCGGCAGCCCATGCGATCTACTCAACTATGCTGTAGATGGTAATAGCTTGTGCACCGAGATACTCCGTGTTATACTTCAATTGACCTTCTTAGAAATCCCTCCAATGCCATTGCAGCTAGTGCCATATGGAGGTGTCTATGTCGCGGACTTCCGACCCAGGGCCAGATCAATGCGCTCACCTCCGCATCTTCCACTTAGCGCTGGAGGGGCACCGACCAATCACATAGTCAGCTTATCAAAGCAGGAAAGACCTCGAGCCGGGGGGAATGGAGACAACTTGAACCATTCAAACAGTATCCTTTATGCAGGCATTCTATGTCAAAGGCAGTCAATTGAGAGAGCGCATGTTGCTTCACGTCCTGCCTACCTTCTGATTCAATTGAAGGTGAAGAGTTGCAGTGCATACCATGTGAGAGCTCGCCTGAGTCCGGCAAGGCGGACTTGGCGGGAACTATAGCGACTGTTGCATTGCCAACCAGGACCTAATATCGAGTTGTTCCTGTTGGTACAAGCTTCCAGTCACTGAATCCATTCTGATTCGATGGTATATATATCCCACAGCATAACATGTTACTCGATCGGTCGCAAAATTCCTCTATTCCTACCGACAGCAACCTATCGCGAGCCACGTAGAGCATTTTCAAAGCTTTCCACAGAAGCTATATAGTAGAACCGGATACCTCTCGATGGCCATTCAAGTGTACTTCTGAGAAAGAGGATAAAGCTCATGACCTCGTCGCGTCTTGAGACGCTTATCCAAGCAGTCGATTTGCCATTGGCCAAAAGTTGACCAGAGGAAAGGTGAAACAATGCGCAATCCCAAGTCTTTAAGTGTCAAGACCTGTCCGCTCCGCCCACTCACATAATGTGATACAGAAAGCGATTGAGAGTGGCAATGGCAGGAGCCGGAGCATGACTGCAGTGGGAGGCGAGCGGGATTATTCTCCGCACAGTTGCGGGCATCGGCTTAGAACAAGCATTGGATCAGGGTTCAGCGTCTGAGAGCAGAGCATCGACCCTCTATAATAATCAGACCCAGGTAAGAGCGATTCTTGGTATATCAAACAGAGCAGGAGACATTGACGCCCGGGTAAACCACACTTCATTCGAGTGCACCAGGTTGGCTTTCCTAGTACCTTCATCCTATCTCCGCCGCCAGAGTAACTACTGTATAAGGCTGCCACAGTAAACCTAAAATTGTGCACGAAAAGGAACGCTCTGGCTGGTCGCTCGACTTGGCAGGTTGCGTCGACCCAGTGCAACCCCTCGTTCCCCCCTGCCCGTCTTCCCAGGCTTCTAGAAAGGCAAGGAGAAGCATCTTCCACTGGGTTTCAGTATGGAATTTCAATCAGCCCGCTGGTTCCCCGGCAATTCTATTGACATCCAAGAGTCAAGGGATGCATGATGATCGCTGCAGGGGAAGATATGATATCACACAGCTGGGGCTGGCCCCTCGTCCTCCTCCCCTCCTGACCAAGACGGTACCCTATACTCGGTCTACAATGGGCAAATCGCCTCATTTTCGAGTGAGCATGTGAATACGTTGCTCCTCTTACTGTGCTTAGTTACAGAGTATATGCAAGACAAGAGTAACGGATGATCTCGCACACTTGGTCCGCATTCCTGAGGATGTAGTATGTGAAAGGACTACGTCAAGGATGCGTGCATTGCAGACCGAACGAAAAAAAAGATGTCATGTGGAGCGGGGCAGAAAGCGAGCCCATCAGACCTTTGGAATGTGGCTTGTGGCTCTTGACTCGATCTTTCCACGATCGATAAGAGGAACAGCAAGAAGACTGACCTCAAGATCGGTGGTTCTTCCTCGCGAACTGTGTCAGTGGTTCTTTTTCGTAGAGCCAGTCGACCATCCGGATCGACATGGAGTGGATGAACCGTGCATGACGTCGAGGATCGATGGGAATCCTGGGATTGCTGCCTCGCCGATACCCGAATGGGAAAGACCAGAGATTACCGTAGTAGTTATTCGTTGGAGTACTGTACTTGCGAGTAAGTAAAGTAGGAACAGTCGGGGTTCCCCCGAAGATCCGCCCGGGAGTCTCCTTTTCTCCTGCGTGCATTGCCTGCCTATGGTTTGATTAAAATTGCCACCGGTTCGGCACCAGGACGGAGCCAGGAGGAGACTCCAGAAGGGAAAGGAAAAAGGGGGGAGTTTCCATCGAAGGTGCCTTATGAAGAACGGATTGCGCAGATAGTGTCAGTCGACTGAACTAGATTGGCTGGACGGACATTCCCCCCCCCGCCGACCCCGAGCCACACTGCCCAAAATGGCAAAAAGAGAGTGTGGGGACCAACTCTCTAGCCACACTTTTAATTTACGTAAGAGTGGTGCTTATGCATGGCACCAGCCACGTTCCATGCAGGAGACAAGAACCATTTGAACTAAGATTTAAATCATGCTTCGGGCAGTGAGGGCAGGCAGCAGCATCAGTAAACTGTATCAGCATCTCGTCAGCAGCAAGGACTCTCTCTCTCTGGTCTGGTCTCCTCTCATGATCATTGGCTGATGTGAGAGTCATGGGAATGACGATGTGCCCGAATATGGGTCTTTTCTTTCCCTATAGGCACTGATTGTACTGGATCTGTTCTGACCTGGGACGATCGTCCTTCGCGTTGACTATGTTCATTGAATGAATGCACATTCACTTCTGAGATTGGTGAATGTCTGCAGACTAAATCTATGAGATTATTTATAACCCCCGTAGAAAAGGGGACGGACCATTGTGAATGTCGCCCAGACCCATTGCGACATGTGTATAGCTCTAGTTATAGATAGGTGTGGCATTCATTGTACGGTGCGTAGTATGGGTTTTCTTGTACTTTCTTGCCCCCTCTCTTCCCCTCCTCAGCAACCAGAACTTTAAAAACTATTACATCTTGGTCAAAGAAGAGATAAAGAAAGTAAAGAATAGAAAAGTAGAGAAGAAAAAAAAAGAAAAACCCCAGAGGTCGGGACCGAAGACTCCGTCCCAAGCGTCATAACGTCGCATTACCATCTGGTTCAAATTGGCTGGGGTAGACGTCATCCGGACTGGCACTGGATATAACCACTTCCCCCCTTTTATCTCCAAAAGGCAGACAGACAGTACCTATAGGATCTACTACTTACTTACTTTCTACCTTCAACACTCTTAATCCACTTCTCCTCCTCCTTCCCTACTCCCACTCCTCTCTCCCCGGAGGATTTAACTGCTCCTGAAACATTGACGGCGATCTGGATCGCGCATATCGGGAGATTGTCCTGTCACTACTTGAATTGGAGTCTCCTTATTTCTCTCTCGATTCATACTAAGTACAACTACTCCGGGCCCAGCCCATTTCATTCGATTTCTATACGAGCTAGTTTCTCCCTCAGTGGAGACCCAATCTCCCCTCGAACGTCGCGTCCTGATCGGCTGTTGTTGAATTTATTTTCTATTATTCTAGCCTCTCTTCTGTCTGGATGAAGGGGCACTATTTGTGAAAGTCGGTTCAACTAGTCGAATGAGAGACCCTTTAGGGCCTTTCTTTACTATCTTGTGCCCCCCCTCGTTCGCCTGGTAACCAATACCACCACCACCACTACTACTACTACTTCTA